>NC_079446.1:44215892-44415892 GCF_903798145.1 Danio aesculapii | reverse complement strand
ACTCAACAGAGTATCAGACAACATAGAAAATGCTAAATAATAATTTATTTAAATAAGTTTCCTCTGCTCACCATTGTTTATTTATTACAAAACACTACTAAAACGGTATCTTTGCATTTTATTTCAGCATTTTATTTTGTGTCACGTGATCCTTCAGTAGTTTAATACTACATTTGCTGCTGTAATGATTGTTTTATTGGTGTTCAAGTCGCAAATATTTTGTTTCTTAGAAATGTTCAGTTTAACAAAACATTTATTGAATTATTTTTGTAAATGCCCTTTTCACCACCTTTTTTGATCATTTAATGCATCCTTGACAGATGAAACAATATTAAGACATTAATATTTAAAAACTAAATGTGCTAAATAGAACCACTGATATATAGAACCTGTAAGGCTTTCTCAGTGGATCTTTGAAGTGGTTAAGGTTCTATATAGCACTATATAGTGACTGTGTATCTCTAAATTAATTATTTGGCTATAGTAATCGTATACAGGAACCACTTTAATTGCTATTTTAGTGCTATATTTTTTATGAAGTGTATATAGCACATTAACCATCCAAAAGAACTACTAGAGAACCATTACAGGATCTTTATAGATACTATATGGCACTAAAAGTGGTTCTTATTTTATTATACTGCAAGTAAAAAAACAACAACAACTGAAGGACCTTAATTTTTTAGAATGTATACAGTAAATAAGTATATTTAAAGATGACAATAGCACTTTTGAATGTTAGTGCATCAAAGTCTCTTCTTAAATATGACAGCACAGATGTTTTCAAAACCGATGACCCCAAATGTGTTTTGAGCATTAAATCAGCATGTTATCTTGATTTCTGAATGATCACGATTGCAATACTAACAATTCACAAAACTGCTCTTTTTAGTGCATTTATGATCAAATAAATGAGTTATTGCTGAGCATATACAGAACACTGTAAGCAATGTGGGGCTTCATAATCGATTTGTGTCGAGACAACAAAGGAAATAAGTTCATTAATTTAATTTGACAAATTTTTGTGGATTGAACATAAAACAATTACAGTGCTCAACATATATGATTACACCCCTCACAAATACTTCATTTAAATTGATATTTTATAGGAAGCTTTATTATATTTGTGCATATACATTAGAATAGTCTGAACCAAACCTGAAGCTTAACCAACAGAATAACTTACGACAATGGTCCAAAAGTAGTACACCCAAATTTATCTTATAGAAAAATATTAAATAATGTTAATCAAGAGAAACAAAAAATAGGATCAAATGTTGCTGAAATTTTGTAGTTTGTCTCCCCCCCCCCAATATTTCGCCTTCATTTAAATTGATAATCTTTCAAACATATTTCTAAAGGTGCCGTTGACTTGAAATTTTCACCAGATGTTGATAACAGCCAAAGAAATGCATATGTGACAAGAAAACAAATGTAATTAGTTTACAAATGAAGTTATGTGTAATGAAATAAGACAGGGAAAAAATATTGAACACATGAAGAAAGAGAGATGTAGAAAGGCAGTGAAAGCCCAGACAGTAGCTGAAATCTCTCAGAAGTTATCTAGCAACCCTCTGCCCTATATATACACGTACTTCTTTGGTTGTTATCAACATCTGGTGACAATTTCAAGTCAACAGCACTATTAGAAATATGTTTTCTGGGAAAAATGGTGATGTGTTGAATACTTACAGTATTTCCCCCACTGTATATATGTTTAATATGTTTGTTTTGCTCAAATTCACCAAACTACATTACTTATATTCAAAGTGACTATAGCAAAAGGACATTGAATACCTATATTCGCTAAATGGATAAAAATATTTATTTACAAAATGGGGTGTACTTATTTATGCTGTAAATTGTCTCCCAAGAACTTGAATTGTGTTTCAGCTCATTTTAAATAGGTAGTTTAAACAAAATATCTTTTTTTGAGTATACACTATATAAAATGCAGGGTTCCACACAATTCAGTCATGTTGTCCCAACACAAATCGATTGCAATAATAATCTTTAAGTGGATTAAACATAAAATAATTAAGTTGTCCAAAAAAAAAACATTTCAAGAATTGTGTTGATTCATGTTGATTTAGGTAATCTTAAATAATTAGTTTGAACTAAGCAGCAAACAAACTACATTAAAACATACACAGTATATTAAGATAAATAAAATAAAAATAAATAAATAAATAAAAAAGGGAGGAGATACATTGTTTAAACTGTATCTCCTCCCTTTTTTATTTATTCATTTTTATTTTTGTTTATTTTTATATACTGTGTATCATGTGACCATTACCAAACAAATGGGGAAAAACTATTTTGTCAAATCAAATCATGTGGTACTGTTTTAGTATATTTAAGAAATGGATTCCATTCATTCATTCATTCATTCATTCATTCATTCATTCATTCAATTATTCATTCAATCATTTTCTTTTCGGCTTAGTCACTTTATTAATCTAGGGTCACCACAGCGGAATGAACTGCCAACTTATCCAGCGCATGTTTTACGCAGCGGATGCCCTTCCAGCCGCAACCCATCACTGGGAAACATCCATACACACTCATTCACACACATACACTACGGACAATTTAGAATTCACCTAAAGCGCAAGTCTTTGGACTTGTGGGGCAAACCTGAGCACCCGGAGGAAACCCACGCTAACATGGGGAGAACATGCAAACTCCACACAGAAATGCCAACTGACCCAGCCGAGGCTCGAACCAGCGAACTTCTTGCTGGGGGCGATCGTGCTACCCACTGAGCCACCATGACACCAAAATGGATTCCAAATCTTTTGAAATATTTGACCCTTTCCTCTTAAAGAATATGTGATCTTTTCTAATGGTACACAGTTGCAAACTTCTGAGATCCATAGCCCAATTGGCACATCAATGTCTGTTTTCCATTTTAATGCGATACATTTTTTAGCGATTGTCAATAACATTTCAGTAAGCTTGATAGCATGATTAGGTTGGAGGTTAGAATTCGAGTGTACTTCTTTATATTTAAAAAACTCTAAAACTTTCTAAACTCAGTGCATGTATAAAAAAAAAAAAAACACACACTCCACTTTGTCAGAAAAAAGCGCCGACATGTAATCAGTGTGACCCAAATATCGGAAGTCTGTCGCACCCTCCAGTGAACGCCACACTGAAACACCCTGGAAATACCATATTGGATCCAATTTTCCATCGCAGGCTGGCTGCCAAACTAATTAATTTAGTGTGGAATGGGCAGTTAGCTCGCACTGTGCCGACAGCAGAACACATAAATAAAGATCATGACGATAGCACGTGTCCCGATGAGCAGATTGGACACATATGCACACTTACTGTCAATCAAAGTTACGTACGTGATGGGCTGCCTGCATCGCCGCAATATGGTGCAGTTAGTGGCGCATATTCAGCACGCATGACAGCGTCACTAAAGAATATGCTGATCAATTCACATCATCTGCTCAGACGCTGGAGGAGGCCGAATTGGGGATGTTGGATTGAAATTGTAGGTTTTGGTTGGCATTCATAAAATTAGGAAAATTCAGCTAATTTACATAAATAATACATTTTAAAACATTAAATTTTGAGAACTGCGCTGCAAAAATAGCTTTTCTTACACTCAAAAAATTTATTTTGCGGCTTGTTCAAACTCATTCATTCATTTTCCTTTGGCTTAGTCCCTTTATTCATCAGGGGCCGCCACAGTGGAATGAACCGCCAAATTTTCCAGTATATGTTTTACTTTAGCGGATGCCCTTCCAGTTGCAACCCAGAACTAGAAAACATCCATACTCACTCATACACTACGACCAACTTCATTCATTCATTTTTTTTGTTCGGCTTAGTCGCTTTTTTCATCAGTGGTCGCCACAGAGGAATGAACCACCAACTTATCCAGCATATGTTTTACACAGCGAATGCCCTTCCAGCTGCAACCCAGTACTGGGAAACCCCCTTGCACAGTTATTCACACACATACACAACAGCCATTATGTTTGGACTGTGGGTGGAAACCAGAGCACCCAGAGATAACCCACGCCAACACGAGGAGAACATGCAAATTCTGGACAGAAATGCCAACTGGTCCAGCCTGGACTTGAACCAGCGACCTTCTTGCTGTGAAGTGTGACAGTGCTAATTCTTAAGGGACAACTTAAATGTTTTATGTTTAATCCACTCAAATTTGTTCAATTTATTATTTAACTTAATATATTTGTTTTGGGACAACATGAAGGAATAGTGTGGTATTCGTTTACACTGTACTTAAAGTTTTGGATCTTTTCTTGACCAAATACCTCAAAATTCTAGTGTTTTCTAGATAACCTTAAGATATCGTTTTGAGTCAAATTAAAAATAAAATAATCTGCCAGTGGCATAAGTAAAATAATATATGATTATTTTGCTTACCTGATTGGTGGATTACTCAGAGTTTTTGTCTCGTTTTTCAGTCCAAATACCTCAAATTTTGAAAAATGAAGACATGTTTTCTAGACTATTTAAAAATACTGTTTTGTCTTCAGAAATAATGTCAAAATTGTTACATTTATTTGAAAAAAAAAATGTGTTTTTTCGTTAAAACAAGCAAAATAGTCTACCAGTGGTGTAAGTAAAATAAACCTTTTTTTAGGTTCAAATATGATTATTTTGCTTAGCTTATTGGCAGATTACTCAGATTTTTTGTCTTGTTTTTATTCTAAATACCTCAAAATTCTTAAAATCAAGACGTGTTTTCTAGACTTTTTAAAAATATTGTTTTGTTTTCAGAAATAATAAGTCAAAATTGTTAAAATGAATGGATAAAATTTGTGTTTTTTCATTAAAACAAGCAAAACAGTCTGTCAGTGGTATAAGTAAAATGAACTGTTTGCTTGTTTTAAAGAAAAACTTGATTCATTTTTACTTATTATTAAAAGCAAAACAACACTGAAGTTCAATGACACTGCAAAAAATGATTTTCATACTCAGAGTTTTTGTCTTGTTTTTAGTCCAAATATCTCAAAATTCTTAAAATTAAGACGTGTTTTCTAGACTACTTAAAAAAAGTTTTTTAAAAAAAAATAATACATCAAAATTAAGTGTTTTTTTGGCTTAAAACTAACAAAATAGTCTGCCAGTGTTGTAAGATAATCCCTTTTTCCAGTTTAGTTAAGATTATTTTATTTCCCCCAATTTGCAGCTTATTGATTTAGATAAGGGCTGCACAGTGGCGCAGTGGGTAGCATGTTCGTCTCACAGCAAGAAAGTCACTGGTTCGGGCCTCGGCTGGGTCAGTTGGCGTTCCATTGTGGAGTTTGTATGTTCTCCCCGTGTTGGTTTGGGGTCCCTCTGGGTGCTCCGGTTTCCCCCAGAAGTCCAAATACATGTGGTATAGGTGAACTGGGTAAGCTAAATCGTCTGTAGTGTATGTGTGTGAATGAGTGTGTATGGATGCTTCCCAGTGATAGGTTGCAGCTGTAAAGGCATCTGCTGTGTAAAACATATGAAGTTGGCGGTTCATTCAGCTGCAGCAACCCCAGATTAATAAAGGGACTAAGTCGAAAATGATTTAAATAAGTTTAGGTATTTGGACTAAAAACTTAAATTAAGAAAGTCAGAAACTTCATAAGTTATTTAAACTGACTTAAAACTTATCTGACTTAAATCAAGTTGTAGAACTTTGTAGAACAAGTTGTAGAAAATTGAAACCAACCTGATAAACTTCAATCAAAAAATCAAAAAATAATTAAATAAATGCGGCATGGGGGCTCAGTAAGCACTGTCGCCTCACAGCAAGACGTTGGCTGGCTCATATCCCGGCTGGGCCAGTTGGCATTTCTGTGTGGAGTTTGCATTGGAGTTTTACTGGGTTGCGGCTGGAAGGGCATCCGCTGCGTAAAACATATGCCAGAATAGCATGGCAGGTCATTCTGCTGTGGCAATCCCTGATAAATAAGGGACTAAGCTGAAGGAAAATTAATGAATGAATGAGTGAACAATAATAAAATGAATAAAAAAATAATAAAATGAAATAATACCATAAATAAATAAAAAAAAATAAATAAATAAATAAAAAAAAATCATATTTTACGTCATGGAGTTAGAATCTTTAGAATCAGTAGAATCTTTACTCAAATGAATCAGATTTTGCAATGCAATATGAGAGACTCTCAAGATGAACAATGCAAAACAAAAACACAGCAATGTAGTTTGTTTTATAATTGAATTTTTTTTAAATAAGTACTAAAAGCTTATTTTTTATATTAGACATCATAATATCTCATAAACACTCAGGTTTCAAAATGGGAAATATTCAACAATGAACTAATTCACTAAAATGAATCAGATTTCCCAATGCAACACGAGAGAGATTTTCTAGAAAGCAATATGGAGCCAGGAAATAAAATAAATAAAAAATATATATAAATAAATAAATAAAAAACAAAAATAAATAAATAAATAATATATAAATAAATAAATAAATAAATAAAAACAAAAATAAATAAATAAATAATATATAAATAAATAAATAAAAAACAAAAATAAATAAATAAATAAATAAAAAACAAAAATAAACAAATAAATAAATAGAAATAAATAAATATATAAATAAATGTAATTGTAAAGCTATACTATTCTGCTATTTTTGATTTAATAAAAGCATCAGTATTTTTTACTTTCCAACACTAATGAGAAACATACAGTACATGCAACATTCAAAATATCCTTCTTAAATCTTTGATGTACTGAAGTATCTTCAAACAACACTGTATTGCTTAAAACAGACACATGAACCAAATAATAACCTTCAGAGTTGAGATAATGTAAAGCACAGATTTACACGATCAGTTAAGCACAGATTTACATCAGGTCAATCATGGTTTTAAAAAGGTCTCAAGTTGATTTTCGAATGGCTGAATCTGGTTCAGTACATATATCTGTGTACTGTGGCTTAAATTATTGTGGAGTGGTGCGTGTACCAGAAAAACACTTTGGATATGCTCAAAAGGAGCCCCATCTCAAAGGAAGTGCATCCTCAAAGAAATGGAGTATATCTGAAATTCTTTTTAATGTCTGGATCGGCGGCAGAGTGAAGCCGCGGCCTACTGGTGACTCTACCATTAACGAATGGCCTAGATTCATACGACCCTCACACACAGACACACACACACACACTCACATTCACTGATGCAACACATCTGCTTATTAGAAAGAGGTGCAGAACTATAAAACTACATGCAACTGTACATATGAGTTATTCTGCAGGAATGAGGAGATTTAAAATGCGTATTTTATCTCATAAGAAATATTAATTATTTAAAGTGCATCAATGTCATTTGATTTACAGTAACAGTTTTAAATTGCACCACTAGGGTGCAATACATGGGTTTAATTAATCTTGGAAAGTTACAGATTTTTAATAGTTTTTATAGATTTTTACACTTTTCACAATGACTTTTCCTTTTTTTTAAAAGAAAAGATTAGGATTTTTTAACAGATACATCAAGAAACAGGCCTGTTCTGTGATTGATGGTTACTAACTGACTACATATGGTTTATTAGTATGAACTCCTCTGTCCACATTAAAGCAATGCTATATAAATAAAGATGAATTGAACATTATAAATAACATAAATACTCCAGTTAAAAAAATTGTTTTAATGACATAATTTGTGCACTAAAACTGTATTAGCTGCTGTACAAGAACATGTAAACCTATAAGAGATTCATAGCCAACAAAACGCGTCTCAAGCTCCACCCACTTTTGTGAATGACACTCCAATTTAGTCCAAATATCTGCATATTTTGCTAAAGTTTTATTCTAAATTCACTTGTGTCGTTTGCAATTTAAGCCATTATCCGTCCATCCGTCTATCTATCTATCTATCTATCTATCTATCTATCTATCTATCTATCTATCTATCTATCTATCTATCTATCTATCCGTCCGTCCGTCCGTCCGTCCGTCCGTCCGTCCGTCCGTCCGTCCGTCCGTCCGTCCGTCCGTCCGTCCGTCCGTCCGTAGTATATATCCATCCGTCCATCCATCCATCCATCCATCCATCCATCCATCCATCCGCAGTATATATATCCATCCGTCTATCCATCCATCCATCCATAGTATCTATCTATCCGTCTGTCTGTCTGTCTATCCATCCATCCATCTTTCCATCTATCTATAGTATCTATCCATCTATCTATCCATCCATCCATCCATCCGTCCATCCATCCGCAGTATATATCCATCCGTCCATCCATCCATCCATCCATCCGCAGTATATATATATATATATATATATATATCCATCCATCTATCCATCCATCTATCCATAGTATCTATCTATCCGTCTGTCTGTCTGTCTGTCTATCCATCCATCTATCTATCCATCCATCCATCCATCCATCCATCCATCTATCTATCTACAGTATCCATCCACAGTATCCATCCATCCATCCATCCTTAGACAACAATTTCTGCGTATGTTGACTCATAGTTCACTTTGTACGGCTTGTACTTGTGCTGCAAAGCACTCGGTTTCAAGTACAGTGAAGTATTTGTTTATAAAACTCATTCATTCATTCATTCATTCATTTTTCTTTCGGCTTAGAATCATATTTATCTGGGGTCTCCACAGCAGAGTAAACCACCAACTTTTCCAATAGTATCTGGATGCAGCCTTTATGATGCAAGCTGAGATTGCATCACTCAGCTTTGCAATGCAAGACACAATGCACTCAATGGAGCGAGTGATGTCACTGTGAGGGGTAGGGTTAGGGGTGGGGTTAGGTGAGCGCATTAAAAAGCATTGGTTGTAGCTCAGATTGAACTGCACCAGGTCTACATCCAGACCCCTCTCAACTTTTCCAGCATATGTTTTATGTAGCGGATGCTCTTCCGGCCGCAACCCAGTACTGGTAAACACCCACACACTCTCATATGCACACACATCCATAAAGGAAACCCACACGAACACAGGGAGAACGTCCACACAGAAATACCAACAGGCCCAGCCGGGACTCGAACCGATCTTCTCGCTGTGAGGCGACAGTGCTAACCACTGAGCCACTATGTGGCCGCAACACAATTTTCTCTTACATTTGCTTTTGAAAACACTATTGGTTGTGTTTGGGTCAGATGTTCACTTGGTAATCTGTATCACAAGCCCCACCTTCTCATGAGCATGTATAAGAACGTTATAAAAATTATTAATAAATTAGCAGTTTTCCGTATTTTGTGACTCAGGTTTTAATTTTTTCCATTTATTTATGATTTTGAATTGCATTATTAAAGCTTGATCTTTCTTCCAACAACTTTTAACTTTGAAAAGTTCAAAAAGTGACTTTTATGAACACGTTTAATAGTTTAACGTGATATATTATCTGGGTTGGCGTTGAATATTGTGGTACAAATACCTTGTAATAAACTACAAGTACATTTTCTGTTATTTTAAAGATTATTATTCTATATATAACTTATTTCAAACAAATACTAAAATGTCAATAAAGGTCTCTTTGTTAAACTGTAGGGTTGAATTTTTAATATCATGTAACAATACACGCAATTCACAACCGTATATAAACGCCAAACCTTTGTGAATCACAAAAACTGTAAATTAACAGATTTTAGACTGAAGACAGTTTTACACTGAAGGACGTGTAAATGACGCATATAACAAGATGCAACTTAGTAAAGCATTACACATATGCAAAAATGCACACAGCGCCCTCTAGTGGGTTTTTCATCTGAAACCTGCACTAAAACACAACCAAAGCAACGTATTTTATGTTTAGCAAAAATGTAGCAAGGTGGCACAGTGGTTAGCACTGTCGCCTCACAGCAAGGCGGCTGCTGATTCGAATCCCGGCTGGACCAGGTGGCATTTCTGTGTGGAGTTTGCATGTTCTCCCCATGTTCATGTGGATTTCTTCCGGGTGCTCCGGTTTCCCGTACAGTCCAAAGACATGCGTTATAGGTAAATTGGATTAACTAAATTGACCATAGTGTATGAGTGTGTGAGTGTGTGTGTGTGTGTGTGTGTGTGTGTGAATGAGAGTGAATGGGTGTTTCCAAGTACTGGGTGGCAGCTGGAAGGGCATCTGCAGCATAAAACACATGCTGGAATAGTTGGCGGTTCATTCCGCTGTGGCGACCTCTGATAAATAAGGGACTTAGCCGAAGGAAAATGAATGAATGAATGAAAAATGTAGCCTAAGGTACACATTTCCTATAAGCCTGGCTTGTTTATTATCTTTCCCCATGTATGAATGTACTACTGAATGCCCAACATGAGCGACCTCTACATCACATCATAAAATAACTCGGTCAAGTGTTTGCACGGGGTCAGCATCAGATCATTATCAGTGAAAATAGCAGAATCCTGACAGCTTTAACCTCGTTCACAGCATCTGACACGTCAATCCACCCTACGACACGAGTCTGACATATTGCCAAAGACTTACAAAAGTCCACACTTCTAATTGCAGACAAAACTAGGACAGCAGTTCACAGCCCCGAAGCCAAACGGGTCGCTCTGTGAAATGAGTCTGAAACCCGTGACCTTTCTGAAAAACAGCCCAGCGACTCCTCGTGTCCAAACTCTCTCTGCTCTCCAGGCTACAGCAGTTTATCAGCCGGCCAGATAAAATTGGTATTGGGATAAAGCTCACAATCTCCAGCGCGTAATCCTATTTTTCCAGCGCTACCATGTATAATGGGGCTGATAGACTGGAAGTGGCCAATGAGGAAATGTGTGAAGCTGACATGGGGAAACGCCTCGCAGGCTTGTTTGAAGTCTTATTTTGAGGTGTCAGAAAATGATCCATGACACGGAGCTTCGTAATGTGAGGAAAATTGTTTTGCACAGATGGAACGGAGCGCTTTTGGACGCTCACCAAAGCATTGTTTTTTAGATGAAATGTAATATTTAGAGACCCCGCCTCCTCTCGTGAGGGAAACATAAATGAACAAAGTGATGCGATAAATGTGAATAATTACAGCGGGATCGCAATGATGAATCAATGAATTAGCGTACTCGTGTGGGTTTCTGCTTTATAATAGGGTACGTTCAGCTGTGCTTACTCCACAGCAAATGCAGGATTTTCTTAATCTGTTCTGTCATGTTCTACTGTAAAATATTTTAGTCTTCTTTTCCACCAAATTAGTGATTATTTATTGAAAAATGTAAATCATTGTTAGATTTTAAATGTTATATTGGCTTTAATGTGCAGCATGGTGGCTCAGTGGTTAGCACTGTCGCCTCACATCAAGAAGGTCGCTGGTTTCTAGTCTTGGCTGGGTCAGTTGGCATTTCTGTGTGGAGTTTGCATGCTCTCGTTGTTTTGGCATGTGTTTCCTCCGGGTGCTCCGGTTTCCACAGTCCAAACACATGCGCTAGGTGAATTGAATGAATTAAATTAGCCGTAGTGTATGTGTGTGAATGAGAGTGTATGAGTGTTTCCCGGTGATGGGTTGCAGCTGGAAGGGCATTCGCTGTGTAAAACATTTGCTGGATAAGTTGGTGGTTCATTCCACTGAGGTGACCTCTGAAATACACTAAGCCGAAGGAAAATTAATGAATGAGTTTGTATTGCTATTTTGTACATACAGGAGGACAATACACTAAAATCTCACAAAATATAAGCTTAACTATAAAATACTAGTCAGATATAAATGATGGGATTAATGCAAAATAAAAATATGTGGCAACTGTTATTATAATAAATGCTTATTATTTTTAATAATGTTGAAAATAAAATTATATTACTTTTTTTATGAAAGTTTATGTTTTTCTATTGTACATACAGCAGGACAATATAATAACATAAAATAGCACTACAAATGGATGTTTCCTAGTACAGGGTTGCAGCTGGAAGGGCATCCGCTGTGTAAAACATATGTTGGATAAGTTGGCGGTTCATTCTGCTGTGGTGATTTCTGATGAATAAAGGGACTAAGCTGAAGGAAAATGAAAGAATGAATAATCTTAATAGAAACCTGAATGTATTCTTCTGGAAACCAGCTTTAATGACTAATTTATTGTTTCATTGAGAAGCGAAATCAGATTTTAAAATGCATCTAATGCAGATTTTTAATTATTACTAAATTAATTGAGATTAAAGCATTTTGAGTGAGTTTGAGTGAGAAAAATTATTACTAAACTATTATTAAAATATAGTGCCTGTAAACTATTTTGCTGAAATATTTACTTTTCAAAATGCTGAAATTTAATTTATAAAGTTCTGCTAAACAGGTTTCCACATTTTAAAAAATGTATTCTAATACAATAAAAATAAATTCATTTATTCATTCATCTTCCTTCGGCTTAGTCCCTTATTTTTCACAGCGGAAGTAACCACCAACTATTCCGGCAAATGTTTCTGTTGTTTCATACATTTTGTTCTATTGTGCAACAGTAGGAAAATATATCAAAAATAAACAACAAAATATCATCTTAATAAAATACTAATTTATTCTTCTGGAAAGCAACTTTAATGACAATATTATTGAAAAGAAAAATTAGATCGTAAAATCCATTTTTATTTATTTGAATACATTTACTGAATATAGTGAGAGAAATGCTAATAAAAGCTTAGATGTTTAAATAAGGAAAGTAATAAAATATATGACCTGAAAACTATTAACCATTTTTTTTTTATATTTTGCTGAAACATTCACTTTTACAAAGCTGAAACTGAATTTATATATCAATTATAAATAAAAAAAATAATAAAAAGTTGTTGTTTGTATACTTCAACAGGTTAAAAAAAGATATTTCAGTACAATAAAAAAAAACTGATACAGACATCTGACACCTACTATTTAAACTATTATGTCATAAATTTACATTTAATAATAAAAACTCTTACATTTAATAAAAACTATTTACATTTTCAGATGTACTTCCTTCATATATCTAACACAAAATATAATCTTAATAAAAATACAAATGTATTCTTCTAGAAACCAACTTTAATTACAAAGTTTTTGTTTTATTGAAAAGCAAAATTAAATGCATCTTATGTGATTTTTATCAATTTAAAAACATTTAAACTGATTGAGATTAAAGCTAATAAAGGCTTACACGAGGCAACACGGTCGCTGGTTTGAGTCCCAGCTGGGTCAGTTGGCATTTCTATGTGGAGGTTTGTTGGTTTCCCCAGTCCAAAGACATGCGCTAGTTGAACTGAACAAGCAAAATTGGTCATACTGTATGTGTACTGTATTACACATTGGCTGTGTAAAACATATACTGGATATGCCGCTGTGGCGACCCCTGATGAATAAAGGGACTAAGCCAAAGGAAAATGAATGAATGAAATGCATACAAGATAAGATAACAAAAAGTAATATATCATATAAAATGATATACCAGGTATATCAAACTATTGAACCATTTTTAAAAAATATTTTGTAGAAATATAAATTTTTTTAAAAGCTGAAATTGAATTTATATTGTTTTCCAAGTGATTGTTTTGTTACTTTTAGTAAAAAAAATAAAATAAATTGAGTACAATATAAAAAAATATTAGAGATATATCATCTGACAACCATCAATCTGACAATTTTTAAACTCTTAATTAATCATTTTTTTAAATAAAACTTTTACATACATTTACATTTTCAGAGGTACAGTGGTCAACATAATTGAGTACACCCCATTTTGAAAATGAATATTTTTATCAATTTCTCAGTGATTATAGATACATACAGATATGTTCATTAAAATAATTTAGTCGCCAAACATATTTAGAAATTAAAAGATAATACAATTAAATTCAAGCAAAATATTGCAAAAATAAAAAAATTACAACCTACAAAATTTCAACAAAAAAATTCAATTTTTGCGTCTCTAGATGTTTCCTTTTTTTAAAATTTCATTCATTTTCGGCTTGAGGCCGGCTCACACTGTGCGATTTTTAAAAAAATCCTGAACGATTGTAGCCTGTCAGACTGCACAAAAATGGCTCCCATGTTACACTGTAAGATCTCAGCTGTCATAAAGTCAGACTAAACGACAATGCAGAAGCGCCAAACACGAAAGAAAACGCACCCGGAGTTTGACGTCATCCACCCGTAACACTTTCACTGTTCCGCATTCTGAAATGATTCATCACAGCAAACGAAAACAATCTGTAGCGGCAATTTTGCACACAGCATGCCTCAATAATAAAACCAGGAAGAAAAAAATCTGTTTGACATTTCCCCGCGGTTGTTTGAATTGTCGCATGAATTGCGTCATCAAATTCGGAGCTCCTATTGGTTCTTGGATTGACGCTCATCGCAGCTGTTGTCACACTGCAGGAAAGTGTCTGAAATCTTCTGACACTGCAAGAAAAATCTGATCGTAACAGGCATTAAGCGGCTGTCAGTGAAAATGTCAATCCAACGATTAAAGACCACAGATTTTAGCCTAGGATTTCAGGAATCTTTTAGGATTTCCCAAATTTGTCTTAGATGACAAAATCGTGGCTGAAATCTCACAGTGTGAGCTGGGCTTTAGTTCCTTTATTTATCTGGGGTCGCCACAGCGGAATGAACTGCCAACTCATCCAGCATATGTTCTACGTAGTGGATGCCTTTCCAGCTGCAACCCATCACTGGGAAACATCCATACACACTCATTCACACACATACTGTACACTACGGACAATTTAGCTTATAGCCCAGGGGTCAGGAACCTTTTTTCACAGCCATTTCAGATTTTTTTTTTATCAAATGCATTTTAAGGAGCCAAATGAGGTGTGTGTATATAACAAAATCTTTATTTATTTATAAACAAAACCTTTATTTATCTCCACGCACAACTCAAAAATAAACAATTATGACGCTGTCGATGTATGAGGAAAGAACAATTTACAGATTTTTTTCCCCTTTTTGCCACCGCCACTCATGAATGTTTAAATTTACGTGCGTGAGGTTACCATAGAAATGTAAGTTACCACAGATATGTACAAAAATATATTGCTTGCCCTTTATTGTTGTTGCGATTCAAGTTAAACCACAGCATTGATTCAAACGTCCTTTTATCGTAAATGGAGTACTCATTCATTTTGCTGTAGAAAATACAATATAAAGGGAATTGTAATTGTATTTTCAATAGGAAACTGATTTGTAACAGTTATATTTTGTAAAAATTTGAAATATTAATAAGAGAGAGCTGGAGAGCCACAATTTTTTGGTCAAAGAGCCACATGTAGCTCCCGAGGCATAGGTTTCCTACCCCTGTTATAGCCAATTCACCCATGCCACATGTTTTTGGACGGTGGTCGAAACCAGAGTACCCGGAGAAAACCCACCCAACACGGGGAGAACATACAAACTCCACATAGAAACTCCAACTGACCCAGCTGAGGCTCGAACTAGTGACCTTCTTGCTGTGAGGCGAACGTGCTACCCACTGCACCACCATGCAGCCCCTTTTGAAATTTGTATTTAATATTTTTCTATAACATATACATTTGGGTGGACTCATTTTTGGAGAGTTATCAGAAGTTATTTTGTTAGATAAGCTCCAGATCTGACTTCAGTACTGACTAATCTAATGTATATGCACAAATATAATATTGTATAGCTTCATATAGATTTGTGAGGGGTGTACTCATATATGCTGAGCACTGTATAAGCTGAATATTTCTGGGTGCTTTTATTGCAGCATGAGCATAAAATCTGCATAGAGAGAAAAAAGAAATCGGTCTCAAGTCAAGACTAAAATTTCACAGCAAACTTTGAACGGGTCAAAAAATAGGGTTTTATTGAGTTCGGAGCCCGTGGTCATTAGTCTCACTTTTCTGTCTGTTTCTGCGGTCTCAGGTGGCGCATGTACCTCTCCGCCTTACCCATCTCTTAAAAACATGTCGGACTGGCTCACGGAAGGATTGCGAAGGCATGTTTCACTGTCACCAAATCCCCTGTAAATAACCTCAACGGGAGCCAATGAATGTCAGCGGGCCTCTCCAGAGAAGACACAATAGCGCAGAGTCCCAATAAACTTCACAGGGGCCGATCTGCGCCTTGGAAATCATCGCTTTCATTCCTACAGTCCCGCCTTCCTCTGCAGATCAACATCTATTTAAAGATCCAGTCATTTGCCGTTCATTCATCATGAGATGATGAGGCATGATCTGTCAGGTGCCTTTCTGCTATTGTTTGGCTGTAATTCATGTCAGGCGCAGAGAGAGAGAGAGAAGAAAACACTTTCAAGTTCCTTTATGCCAAATTAAGCACTTTTAAATAGGGCGTTCTGGGGGCCATTAGTTGTGTTAAGCGCACCAGCAATCAAAGGTGCTTTTTTTTCTCTTCTTCTTTTTTTGTCACTGATGGAGCTGGAATCCATAATGGCGCATAAATATATTGCGTGTCTTTATATCGTTCTTCACATATCCAAACTCGCATCCAGGAGATGATAAATGATGTCAAGTGGGCTTAAGGGTAGTCGTTAGTCATGCTAATACATGATGACATCACTCTGTTATGATGTCAGGGGAAATGTCAAAAGATGTTGTTTTTTTTTGAAGTTTGAATCTCAACATCTGTGAATAATTGGGGATTATTTGCTAGATTTCCTGTGTGTTATGTGGAGCAGCATCCAAATGTGAGAACGGTTGTATTTATCCATGTTCTACTTTAGTTCTACTTCATCTAGAAGCTGCTTTGACACAATCTACACTGTAAATGCACTATACAAATAAAGGTGAATTGAATTGAATAGTTGTTAAAGGGATAGTTCACCCAAAAATGAATATTCTATCATCATTTATTCACCTTGTTCAAAACTAGTATGAGTTTTTTCTTCTTCTATTGAATATACACAATAAAAAGATAAAACATAGGCTCATTCTGAAAATGTAGCCCTAAATACATTTCTGGATATCGCAAATTATGTAGCCAGAGGTATGTATGATTGCATTTAGGCATTAAAACGAATGCTACAGGGTGGTATGACGGCGTTCCTTTTCGTGATAGCAGCTGATTGCTTACTACTATGTGGACGGCTTTCCCGCTGTTACCAGTTTGCTCAGTGGCTCGCCATGTATGTCGGCGAACTTGAGACGCAGAAAAGAGTTGACCACGATGATGGGATTCGAGTCTGGCGAAAAACAGTTCCAAAGTGGGTAAGACAAATAAAAAAAAGCAAAAAAAATTAAGTAAATAACAGGGTGAGAATGCAGTAAAATCTGAAAAATGTGGTAAAAATCAGGCGAGGGCTTTTCTTTTTCTGGATTGCTTTTGAAAACAGTTTTGG
Organism: Danio aesculapii; assembly: GCF_903798145.1. NCBI lineage: Eukaryota > Metazoa > Chordata > Actinopteri > Cypriniformes > Danionidae > Danio > Danio aesculapii. Next base: position 44,398,673 of record NC_079446.1, on the reverse strand, counting down.
TTGGGGTTAGGGAAATGGGTGGGTGGGGGTATTCGTCGGTCGGTCAGTCAGTCGACAGCGGCCTCTGGTGGATTTACGCGAGAACAGCAGGCACAAATGGCACTAGCGAGAGAAATTTGAGATCTCAAAAAGCGTACACAGCGGCCTCCGATGGATTCGCAAACAACAGCAAAAAAAAAAAAAAAAAAAAAAAGTACTTCCTAGGACGTATTTCGCGCTCTCCAGAAATGTATATTTGGGTACGTTTTCAGAATGACCCTGGGTTGCAAAGATATTTTGGAAAATAGCTGGCACCCATTATTTTGGAAAATAGCTGACGTCCACAGTATTTTTTTTACTACACTATAAAAAATAAGTTAATTAACAGTTTCTCAAGTGTTTTTCATTTATTAATGGTTTACGGTAAATTGTTGAAAACTCAACTCTACAGTTTTAGAAAGTGACTTATTGACATTTCATTAGACTGAAACAATACAATGTATTCATTCATTTTCCTTCGGCTTAATCCTTTATTTATCAGGGGTTGACATGGCGGAATGAGCCACCAACTATTCCAGCATATGCTTTATGCAGCAGATGCCCTTCCAGCTGCAACCCAGTACTTGGAAACACCCATACACTTTCACATTCATACACACACACACTAAGACCAATTTAGTTAATCCAATTCACCTCCGGCACATGTGTTTGGACATGTTAAGGGCAATGCCAAACCAACCAAAGCAATCTCATGGCAATTCGTAACTTTTTGATTTAGTGGTTAATTCGTATGAATTCGTACAATCTAATTCGTACAATTTAGTACGATTTACTCATCAACCAATGACGGTTGGGGTTAGGGGTGAGGTTAGGTGCCACGCCTCCTTTTTAAAAATCTTACATTTTCTAACGACTGAACTCGTACGAATTCGTATGAATTAGCAACTAATCTGAGAAAATGTAAAATACTGATGTTTCCTCGTGAGATCAGGCTGAACCAACAGGTAGTGATAGTGACACTTTTATACTGGGTTCACACCAAACAGGGAATTAAGTATGTTCGCGAGTAATAAAAGTTCAATTCAAACATGAGAAGAGGCGGAATACTGTCCAGCGGTCGGAAAATGTGTAATACGGTACACGTTTGAACCCAGCCGTGTTGGCCAATCAATATGGATAAAACAGAGCAAATTCTGAATTCAGGAGGCAAAAACTCTACATGAAAAGTTTTGCTTTCAGTCACCCGATATTCTGTTTTCATGTGGACAAACAGTGAAACAGTGGAAAAAAAGTGCAGTTTTAAAAATAAACATATTTGTGTGGACAGGACCTTTGTATTGCCTCCTTTGAAAATGCTGGGGAAAATATTTTGAGTTGTTCGTATTCCAGTACTATCGGCTGATTACACACCACGAGCTGGATTTACTGGTCAGATGTGCAAGTAGTACACTGAAATTAGGAGAAATGCACAAATATTTTTAATGTTTGTACGTATATATATATTTACACCGTGTACATTTCGCATTTATAAAATTTTATTGTATTTTGCACTATAATGTTAAAACCAATTGAAGGTGAGTAAATAGTGAGTAAATGATCATTCTTGGGTGAACTATGCCTTTAAGAAAACAAAGATCAAACTTTGTGCATGATGAAATAATCAAATCTCACACTTTTTAGCCTTCCAGTTAGCTTCTCCAAGCATATATCCAGGGTGTGAATTATACATTGACAATCAATTTTATGGGTAATGTTAGTTTTTGTAACACATGCTTCAGTGAATCAAATGTATATTTTTATTTAAATTACATCTAATTTATTAATAAAATGTATTTAGTGTAAGTTTTCAGTGTTTTGAGGGATATTTAGTGCATTCTGACCCAGTATACAATTAGCTACTTCTGCGGTTATACTGCAAGTCAAACTATGCATCTAATTTGACGTTCTTTTAAGATACATGTAGAAACAAAGAATTTTATGAGAAAACTGTCTTGTGAACAGTTACATTGTCTATCGGTGCTCTAGATCTGCCGGTTTCAGACTGTTGAATGAGTTTTTTCTCGCAGACTGATTGGGTGATTATGCACTAACAGTGGTATGAACCATTATAGGGGTGGTCAAACATATATTTACATAATTAATTAGATTTTTTATCATTCATTCATTTTCTTTTCAGATCAGTCCCTTTATTAATCAGGGTTCGCAACATCAGAATAAACCACCAACTTATCCAGCATGTTTTTTACGCAGCAGATGCCCTTCCAGCTGCAACCCAACACTGGGAAAAACCCATACACTCTTGCATTCAAATACTTACACTACGTCCAATTTAGAGGAAACCCACGTGAACACAGGGAGAACTTGCAAACTCCACACAGAAATGCCAACTGACCCAGCCGGGACTCGAACCAGCGACCTTCTTGCTGTGAGGCGATTGTGCTACCCACTGTAGCTGTTTATGTTGTTTTGATGTCCTGCAAGGGGGTCAAACCCCCCCTGTAATTCACACCCTGCATATATCATGGTTGTCAATCAGCATGCACTCCGGGTGTGTTCTACTACTTTACATACACTCTCAGAATTAAAGGTACAGGGGCTGTCACTGAGGAAATACCTTTTCAAAAGGTATAAATTTGTACCTTAAGTGTTCATAATAGTACCATAATAGTAGTTTTTAGGTACATTTTGGTACTAATATGCCCCATTGAGGTACCAATGTGGATTCTTCGGGTACAAATATGCATCTTTTGAAAAGATACTGCCCTAATGCAAAGCCCCTTTAAGGCAAGTAATTTCACTCGGCGGCCATCTTTGAAACACCTCTCAGGCAGTATGCTCAGGCATTCTGTCTGAATGGGGAATCATCAAATTCTTCACAACTGCTTGCCAAGCAGCTAGCTCTCTGCAACTCTCACATGGTCGCCCACTGAAGCTAAGCAGGGCTGCACCCGGTCAGTACCTGGATGGGAGACCACATGGGAAAGTTAGGTTGCTGCCGGAGGTGGTGTTAGTGAGGCCAGCAGGGGGCGCCCAACCTGTGGTCTGTGTGTGTCCTAATGCCCCAGTATAGTGACGGGGACTCAGTGAGCGCTGTCTTTCGGATGAGACGTTAAACCGAGGTCCTGACTCTCTGTGGTCATTAAAAACCCCAGGATGTCCTTCGAAAAAGAGTAGGGGTTTAACCCCGGCATCCTGGCCAAATCTGCCCACTGGCTTCTGTCCATCATGGCCTCCTAATCATCCCCATGTCATAATTGGCTTAATTACTCTGTCTCCTCTCCACCAATCAGCTGGTGTGTGTGGTGTGCGGTCTGGCGCAAAATGGCTGCCGTCGCATCATCCAGGTGGATGCTGAACACTGGTGGTGGATGAGGAGACCCCCCCCCCCAAATGTGTAAAGCGCTTTGAGTGCCCAGAAAAGCGCTATAGAAATGTAGGGTATTATATTATTAATATTATTATTATTACAAGCTTACGATTGAATTTTTATATTAGGAATCACCAATAAAATTGAACAACAACTGTGTCTTTAGTTTAATTTCTAAGAGTCCAAATCACACAAAATCTGCAGAAACTCCCGTCTGGTCCGAGCTCCTCCCCCAAAGTATCATCAGTCTATAACGATCGATGATTGGCTCCTGTCCTCATCATATTGACAGTTACACTTTTGACATGTCTTGTGCATTCCAATGTCTTTGCCCAGTGACAGATCTTGTACCTTTATTTTTGAGAAGGTACACATGCAACTTCAACGCAAACTTCCAATATTGTTAAACAAACCACCCAAAAGATTTATTACTGTTTATTCAGAATCTTACATTCAGAAATTCAAACTTTGCTGCACAGATCATTTCAGCCCGCAAAGTGTTTTTGCACACTTTATACCAAAGCCCAAATCCCAAAGTATACTTAAACACTAACGCAGTTCTTTTGCTTCGAGCAAGCGCTGGTATTTCCTTCAGGAAATGCAAATCTAGCTTTTACCCTATTATACCACGATTGTCGTTTCCTGAACGTCAAAACCCATTCCTGCAGTGTGACTTTAACAGCTTAGCCATAAAGAGAAATATCACCTCACCTAATTATTCCACGTGTGGCCGAAATACAATAAACTACACCTGCGCTGCTTTATAGAAAACCTGTTACGTGATACACTGTCACAGCTCAAAGCCACACAGTGAACTTACTATGCTTTTACATACTTTTAAATTAGCTCCAGATCCAAAGTTACTCTGTAGATCAAATTACTCACAGGTTGATACTGCGGCCGGGAGAGGTTTTTATACAGATTTTGGCATTGCAGAAAATGGAACATTTTAGTCAGAGTAACCAATCCTCTTGAAGTTCACAGTTTGAACGATTAACTTTTCTGAGAGCTAACTTTCGAGGCGCACTCATAAAGGTCATGGAGAGAGAAGTTTAACTAGGTGCCATAATGTGGCGAGAGAATAAAAAATAATGAGTGAGATAAATTATCATTAGATGGGCAAGGCCCTGATTTATCGTGATATTCTACAAATTTTGAAGGTATTAAGAGTGCCCTAAAAGAGCACATTAACAAGTCACATAAAAAGGCGAATTAAAAAGCCCGGCTCTTTATGCGCGTGAGGTGAAGAGTCGTGCTGGAGATACAGTAAATCGTCCGAGAGCGATAGTGTTTAACTTTCTCTCTGATGATATGCCTCGATGGGCGGTTCCCGTTTAAGTTTTGCCGCACCGGGTCATTTTTGGGAGCTCATTAAAGACACTTGCTAACAGGCCTGGTAAAATATGAACAGAAATTAGCGGCCGTAATTTGACAGAAGAACTAAGGCAACAATAATGATGGGAAATAAGGTGACAGAGACACGCTAACGCTAATGCCTCCCTCCATTAGGGCTCCGCCAGAGCAAATGTCATTCATATTTTAGCAAGCCAACTCCGCTAATTGGCTCAAGCTCTCGTCTCCTGAATTAAATTTCCAGATTTCGCTCCTCTCACCTTTAAAGCCGAATCATTTGAATTCAAAAGAAAGAGCGAGTGACAGGGAATGAGTGTGGGAGAGGCGAGGATTGACGAGGGGGGAAAAAAGAAACGGCTCTTTTTAATGAGATAAAAATCGTGCTTCTCCCCATTTCCCAGCTATAATTGCTGATTATGTTGTTATAGACTCTCAACTTCTCCGTCTTTCTTCTGGATCAGGATAATTTGGGGTGGCGTGACAAGGCTTCAAAGGCAGCCGGGAGCTCACAGAGGCTCATTTAGGCTCCCCTACGCCGGGCCACAGGTACGGGAGAAAGGTAAACACTGCTTGCTTATAGGTAATTACCCCCTCGGCCCGAGTGGGTCTGATCAGTGCTAGCTGACCCCTCTCGTAATAACCCTTAAGGGCAAATTGTATTTCTTTTGACAGTTTAATTAGATATTCAGCAGTAGGGGCACAAAGCAAGCTAGGCCATGAATATTTAAATAGAGTGACACCAAAAGAGGGGGGAAAAATCATGAAAGAAGCCTCGGCGTACTGAATGACAGACAAGGGGATATTAAGCAAGTGATTCTAATCAATAATCTCTTGATCTCTTACATATTAATACACTGCCTGCTGGTGTTAGGCTCATAACAAGAAGGGTAGCGGCGCAGGAGGAACTGGCTGACAGTAGGAAACGGAGACAGAAGTGTTGCTCTGTGGGGGCGCTGCTGTCGTCCCGAGCCCCCCAGAGGGCACACTAACCAACCAGAACAAGCCAACCCTCAGCCCTCTTCAATCTAATCCAATCTGGGAGATTGGCAGCTCTGGGTGTCTCCAGACCAGACCGTTATCTGATCAGACAATGTGGAGACATTTGCATGCAAATGAGGGACACGGACCACCCAGGGCCAATCAGGGCCGAGGCAGGGTGGGCATCCACCAATCAAATCCCCCCGGATGGCAGTGCGGTGTCACTCGGTCATGCTGCGGTCACAGAGTGAACTTTACTACTTCTTAGTGAACAAGGGTCACGAGCAGCTAATAAGGGTGTAAATTCTATAGCGCTAACGTCTGACAGATGCACTGATCTATAAACACTGCATGCAAATGAGAGACATGGATCACCCAGGGCTAGTCAGGGTGGGCATTCACTAATCAAACTCCCCCAATGGATTGTCACTTGCTCGTGATGTCATCTCAGAGCAAACTTTATTAGTTCTTGGGCAACAGGGGTCATGACAGACATGCTGATCTATACACACTGCATGCAAATGACAAACAGACAACTCCCGGCCAATCAGGGTCACGGTAGGGTGGGCATCCAGCAATCAGATCTCCCAAATGGCAGTAGTGTGTCACTGGCTCTTAACTGGCTTTTTTTTCTGTCACAGAAAAAAATATTAGTACTGTATGTCTCGGGTAAGAATGGTCACAAGAAATGTGTTTATTTCTTAACACTACATGCAAATGAGGGATGAACCACCCAGAGTCATTGAGGGCCAAGACAGAGAGGGCATCCAATCAGAACTTCCAGGGATTGTAATATTTATCACAGAGCAAAGTTTACAAGATCACGCCACATGAGGCCAATCAGGGCCCTGACAAGGTAGGCATCCACCAATAAGATCCCAGTGCAGTGTCACTAGCTTATAATTCTGTCACAGTTAAATTTAAGTACTGCAGTTCGTGGGTATCCACCAAACAGATTTCCCCCAGATGGATTTTTACTTCGTAATGGAGTCATGCATCAAACTTTACCAGTTCTTATTTAACAAGGGTCATGACCAGCCAATAATGGTATGAACACCATTGCATTAACATCTGAGAGATTTGCTGATCCATTGGCCTTACTCTTCACTGTGCAAGTAAGCTAAAGCATTTTTTGCAATTGTTTCCAAACTTCAGATTTATTTGACTTTAGGGGAAATTACTAGGAATAATGAATAATAACTACTTGCTCTACAATCAATTAATGCGTTTATGACAATAAATATATATTTAAAAACAAACATAATAAGAAATTACAACTTTGAAACTTTAAGCAGCCTAAAAAGCTGTTTTTTATGGTTTAAAATCAATAGAAGTGAATGAGACGGGAAGTCATTACGCTTATTCACGCCACCGCCATTTTAAAAAACGAAAGCGATGCTACGGTGGGAAGAAACCCAGAAGTAGAGGACCAGCACTGTAAACATTACAACAACATGCTGTGGACTACAAACCTCCAGCTGTTGCCGTCATTTCAAAATACAGATATGGTGTAAACATCACTTTAATATCATTCAGTTAAGTTTGAATTAAACAATTAAAAGCACATTAGGAATCAAACTAAATCATAATATATTTAAGAGTAATACACTTAAGTGTCCTCCTAGGCTTCAGTTTATGGCACCAGATAAATAGCATAGGGACGCTTCCCTGCTTCAGCCTATGTTACCCGGTGAGCAATTAAACAATGCAGTCCTCTGTAGCACACCCTCGTGTTGTCTCTAATGGCTCATTTCCACTGAGTGGTACAGTATGGAATGGTATGGGTCGGTATGGGTCACCTTTATCAGGTTTGCTTTTCCACTGCTAAAAGGGTACCAATGGTACTCTTTTGGTAGGCGCGGTGTACGACAGAAAGTTTCAGTCAACGTCATTCTCGCTCAAGGAAATGTCTACAGTAAAGCTGTACAGGTCGTTCAAATATCATATGAGAAGCACTTCTCACAAAACAGATGCTTTATACACACAAATACTTCTGTATAAATGTTCATGACTAACCTTTTTATGATTGATTATAACTGCAGATCTATGATACGAAATAGCCTACTGTAACAATTACATAAAATAAATAAATAAATGCAACACATATGAACACTTACAGACCTTTACAGTCTCCGATATGCTACCAATTACAGAATAAACTACACAGCATACTTTTAGTCATTATTTGGGTTCAAAAACAACATGCAACATGTAGCTCACAGTCAGTGCAAACCTCTCATCTGCACCTTTTATCTTCACCAGCACATGTAACCTCTGTTAGAGAGTAATTCCGCCAATCCGAGTTCATAACAGTCTAGAAGGTGATGAAAATAGTTAAACATGGCAGTTTGTTCATCTTTTAGGTTGCTGAAACAATCATTTGCTCCTTTGGTTTTTGTGTTTCTCTCGTGTTTGTTTGTTTCTGACAGGATCGGATGTCAGAAGTACTTCAACAATCACGGCCACGTTATTATAGTCAGCTCAAGAAATTCATTATTTCAATTATAGACAAGAAAGCGAAACCGCTCACGATTTAGACGGCCTTGTAAAAACTACGGGGCACAGTGGTCGTCTACTTGGCTTTGTGGCTGGGTTTGTTTGAGCTCAGGCTGACCATGTCTCATTATTATATGAATTACATTATTACGGTGTAATGTCTCTGCTGTGTACTTAAAACATGGCGCTTCCTTTGTTTTCATACTGGCTTGTTTTAATGGTGAGTGATCGTATCTCTGTAAACCAATAGTGTTTAGTTGCGTGTCTAGTTCCGCTGTTTGGTACCCTTTTGTTGTGCTAGGTACCCTTTGCAAAGGGTACCCAAAGTGGTATGGTTCGGTTTGCTTTTAGGTACGTTTTGACAGTGGAAACGGCCATAAAAGCATACCTTACCATACCATTCAGTGGAAACGAGCCATAATAGTGATGTCCCGGTACTGAAATTTAAAAAACGTCCATTTCCCACTAACATTTAAGCGCCGCTGAGCACGTTCTGTAACAGATGATTTGCCATATTCACCTGTGCCCAACAGAAATTACTGTGATTGGCTGTGAAGGTCATCAGTTCACTGCTCTTCACCGAATGCAAACACAAAGACAGGGACACTGGAGCATTTTAAAGCCACAAAGATCAGTCGATTGTTCATCTGTGTTTGCGCTCGGTAAACATCGGTAAAGTGCAATGAACTGATGACCTTTACGGCCAATCATAGTCATTTCTGTTGAGCACTGATGAATACTATGGCAAATCAGTTGAGTTGAAGAACGCGCTCAACATCGCTCAAATGTTAGCGGGAAATGGACTTATTTTTTCAGTAGTGAAATTCAGTATTGTGACAGGTCTAATATAGTGAAAGAATCAGTTCATTAACTTGAGTTTGATAAATGGCATCTAAAATGTGTGTTCGGGAAAGATAATGTCAGCTAACTAGTGCCATTTCCCTTAACTTAGCTGAAAATGAGGTCCGATATCCCTTTTTATTTTTCACTATCCATCCAGAATGGACCTTCGGGTCACTTGGAAAGTGGTGAAATGAAAAACTTGTGTCACTTTCTCTCCACTAATAGGATATACATCCATGTACACAACGTTCATGTGTGACTCCAGGTGATACTTCCGGGTTTCTTTCTACCGCAGCCTCGATTTTGCTTTTAAAATGGCGGCCGTGTGAAATCAGTCTATAGATTTCATGGCTGTGCTCGGTCCTAGGTTAGAAATAAGGTTAATAAACATTGCATGATTATGATGGATGCAGGCCACCCTGGGCCAATCAAGGCTCAGATCCCCCAGGATGGCAATGGCATGTCACTCTTTTCTGATGCCATCACAGAGCCAACTCTACTGGTTCCCTGTCAACAGGGGTCATGGGCAGCCAATAAGGCTATAAACACCATCGCATTAACGTCTGAAATATGCGCTGATCTATAAACATACATAATTTACCATAGCGAGGAGAGCATGGAGTGAATCTGCTCATGTGTATTAAAAAGAGTGAGGGGAAGGAGAGATGATAGATTAATTACGGCTTAATCCACTGGAGTTGGTTTGCTCTGGCGTACCGAGGGACGCAGCATCCAGTTCATTTATAAAACCCATGGCAGTGGCACCTTATTAGAGCTGATGTGTCTCCACGCTGCTGCTGTGTGTTAGAAGAGGCAGGACATGTTTTATGAATTAATGTTCCTCATGTTCGCCTACAGTTCTGTAGACATGCCAGGGTTTTTATAACCCCGCTCGGAGCTTCACATCTGCGTAATGAGACGTGCGAGAGATGAAGACCAGCTCTCCTGTTGAAATCTGGCTACTGTAGGAGAGGGGTCAGCGTCCCGTCCTCCTTGGGAACTGCATGGTAAGACATAAGCGCACATACATATTCATACAACGACTGCAAGGTCAACGGGCAGCGCTAATATTGCTGCATTCGTTTATAGTGTGTGCCTGGAACCGACACTGAGGCGCTAATTTAAAATGAGTCTAAGGACACACTAGATGTGGAAAATAAAATTAATTTTAAACTTACGATTCATTCCAAAAGCCAGAGAGCGTAATCGAAGATGGCAGAGCCTGTATAATTTATGAATGCAATCCTATAGTGTATTGCGCCAAAGAGAAGTATAGATAGATATACATTCAGACAGATAGGCTGTAGGGGTGGGAGGAAAACCTCAAAATTGATTCATCAAAGAATCGTGATTCTTTCCCTAACGATTCTCAAAAGTTCACAATCGATTCTGTATTCAAATTAGATCGCACTGGTCAAGGCTTGCATGAGCGTGAACTAGAAACAAGAAAAATTGGCATGTACATACAGTTGAAGTCAGAATTATTAGCCCCTCTTTGAATTTGGTTTCTTTTTTAAATATTTCCCAAATGATGTTTAACAGAGCAAGGAAATTTTCACAGCATGTCTGACAATATTTTTTCCTCTGGAGAAAGTCTTATTTTTTTTATTGAGACTAGAATAAAAGCAGCTTTTATTTAAAAAAAACAAAAAAAAAAAAAAACATTTTAAGGTCAAATTATTAGCCCCTTAAGCTATATTTTTTTCTAATAGTCTACAGAACAAACCATCATTATACAATAACTTGCCTAATTACCCTAACATGGGGTGCGTTTCCCAAAACCATCGTTACCCAACTAAGGTCACAAGTTCTGTCATTACAAACATAATTAATCGTTCCAACGAACATTCGTAAACTGCGTTGCAAACTTGTGCACTTGCAGCTACACCTCTGAAGCTGTAGTTAGAACCATAGTTCCTGGATGTGTTCTATTCCCACTTATCCCCCTATGCCCTATTCATTTAGAACATTCTAACAATTAAGCTTGGATTGATTAAAATTAAAAAAGCATTAAAGTCATCTCTCTTAGGTGTAATTTGCTTTCAAAGTATTTTTACAGTTCAGTTTTAGCGATCTTCATGTTTACAATTGCGCTCCCGTCGCAGGGCCCTTTGAAAAGATTGATGCCATTTTGAACACAGCCTCATGACGAAAGCCATTTAAAAGTGGAATTTATGTTACCTCTCCAAAGCTTGTGAAAACAAAAAACAGAGCATATGCTAATGCTTTTCATTATAGTTATTTATTAAGCATCTGTACTGTAAATGACATGGGTCTGTTGGTTGGAACATTTCTGCAGTGGTTTGCATATGTCAAATTGTAAAAGAAGACTTTAAAAAATAAATAAATAAATAAACAATATCCTGCTTCATAATATTATTAATAATAATAATAATAATCATCATCATCATTAATATTATTAATAAAGAAGGATTTTTTAAATTTCCTTATAAAGAATAAATATTAAATTTAATTTATTAATAAATAGCCTCATTAATAATAATAATAATAATAATAATAATAATTCCTTACATTTATATAGCGCTTTTCTGGGCACTCAAAGCGCTTTACACATAGGGGGAAATCTCCTCATTATTTATTTATTTATATATGAGATTAGAATACGTGTGATTTTATGTTTTAGAATAGAAAATGTAATATTCTCAATAATATTAGTAAAACAAAACACAGGCCCTATATGTGCCGTTTACATATATTTCAATTAATATAGAAAACGAGTGCAGGTATTTAGCAAAACTAATATTGGATTTAAAATTTGGATGTAAAACAATATAATTTGCACAAAGAAATGATGGGGTTCTTCTCTAAAGAAGTGGTTACTCCACCCCGTTTAGAGCATCATTATGGGCGTTTTATGTTATAACTAACGTGGTTCAAACGATGGATCTGCAACAGAGAAATGAGTTTTTGAAACACTCGTCACTACATTGTTCTTTTCCCAAACGATGCATCGTACTATGATAGATCAGCCGCGAGTTATGTCTTTGTTTGGGAAAAGCACCCCTGCCTAGTTTACCTAATTAACCCAGTTAAGCCTTTAAATGTCACTTTAAGCTGTATAGAAGTGTCTTGAAAAATATCTAGTCAAATATTATTTACTGTCATCATGGCAAAGATAAAATAAATCAGTTATTAGAGAGGAGTTATTAAAACTATTATGTTTAGAAATGTGTTGGAAAAAAATCTCTCCGTTAAACAGAAATTGGGGGAAAAAAAAAATATATATATATATATATATACACAACATGTATAACATTAAATGAAACAAATAGCATAGATATAAATAAAATAGATGGAGAAAAAAAAAAATCAATCAGTGGTAAGGAGTGACAACCATGATAGCAACGTAATGATAGTAATAATGAAAAGAAAGGACAACAGTAATAACGACTGACAACAACAACAACAACAACAACAACAACAACAACAACAACAACAATAATAATAATAATAATAATAATAATAATAATAATAATAATACAAAAAAATTCAAAAATAAGAATTTTGAAGACACTGTGCTTCTCTTTCAGTTTGTGTTTTGCAAATGTGGACTGTGGAAGTGTTGCAAATAATTAAAGCATTGTCTACTAATAACTTTTAAAGTAATAAAGTAATAAAGTAATAAACAAGAAACAAACTACCAAAATGTAATGCTCTCTCTTTTTGGATTAAGAAGCTTAATATTGATCTGGTGTTTCCATGTCACATTCAGAGCTTGTTCGTGCTGAATATAACACACAGTAAAATAAATATATTATAAATATATTCACAGTAAAATAAATCATTTGTAAAATGGCAGTACTGTCATTTCTGTCCACATGTAAACAAAAGCATAGAGACTTCATTCAGGTTCAAATGTAAAGTTTGAAAGGTGTATTTGCACCGCCGAATAGGAAAATAAATTTGTCAAGAGTTGCTTTTTGGAATTTAATTGTGGCTCCCAGAATTGGAATCAGATTGATAAGTCCATAAGGAAAGAGATAAGTAATTGATGAATGAACGGATGGATGGATGGATTGATGAATAAATAGATGTTTGAGTAGATGGACTGATGTTTGAGTAGATGGATGGATGTTTGAGTAGATAGATGGATGGATGTTTGAATAAATGGATGGATGGAAGGATGTTTGGATAGACAGATGGATGGAGGTTAAAGTAGATGGATGGATGGAAGAATAGATGTTGGAGTAGATAGATGGATGGATATTTGAGTAGATGGATGGATGGATGGATGGATGGATGTTTGAATAGATGGACGAATGAATGTTTGAGTAGATGGATGATGGATGATTGAGTAGATGGATGAATGGATGGATGTTTGAGTAGATGAATGGGTGTATGTTTGAGTGGGTGGATGTTTGTGTTGGATAGATGGATGAATGGATGGATGGGTGTTTGAGTAGATGGATGGATGTACATTTGAGTCAATGGATAGATGTTTGGGTAGACAGACAGTCAGACGGACGGATGGAAGGATGCTTGAGTATGAATGGCTATATATTTGAGTGGATGGATGGGTGTTTGAGTGGATGTATGGATGGTTACAAGGTATGCTAGATGAACAGATGGATGGATGGATGGATGGTTACAAAGAATGCTAAACAGACAGACAGACAGTCTGTAATTCCTCTTTGAACATTATATGATAAATGGAAGATGTCAAAGTTCCATCATCCCATGACTATGCATGTCCAAATGTCTGAACCGAATCCTCCTCCTCCCCACCACCGTGAGCTTTAATCCCACTCTACTCTCCCAGGCACGGTTAACATGAAAACAAATGACTGCGGCCGTCCGGAGGATGTTTGACAAGCAGCAGTGAATAAACCACAGCAAGGCTGGAGATATTCTTGGCCGCCTGCATCGTGAGAAAATGTGGCTTCGCTCAGGAATATTCTGGGGGAAGACCAAAATCTGGAAGCAATTACTGAAAACTCCAAACAAGTAAATTTCCAATTACCTCCACGGACATTGTAGGAAGGGTATGTATTTTGGTGAGGTTTACTTTCTGGTGCTTAGCAACACAAATTTGTTGTCGCTGAACTATTAAACGCAGCGGACACATGTTGGCAGAGTTCGAAGGGAAAGGTGCATGAATCTGATCATAGGATAGCCCGTGTAATAATAAGGGAAATGGGCCCACTGCTGGACTTTAATATCCCTGGACGACACTCAGCTGTCAATGGCCTCCACCATCGCCAGGATGCATGGTGCTTTCTGCCAGAAACACTGGATTTATCCTCCTTCACATGAAGCCAGAGAGAGGAAATGCCGACAAGCGGTGGGAATCCATAAAGGGGAGACTGAAAAGGAGGAGAAAAAAAAGAGAAGAGAACCAGTGGAAATGGAAAAAGTTGTGGGAGGAAGGTACGGGATGAGATAGAGGCATCCTGTACTCTCTTAAAAATATATAACCTCCAACATGTGACCGTTGTCATCTATGCAACTACTTGGCTTTTGTTCTGGTCTTGTCCATTTTTATACAATTATTGGTCACAGATCTTTAAAATATTATCTCAAAATTCACATTAAAATGTCTGGCTATTAATTATTTGGTGCCCTTTTTATTCCCACATAGAAGACTCAGCTTTAGCCTGGCAGGATTTTTTTATTTTATTGAATTGGAAATCGCCTACAGCCCCTATGCACTATTTGTGGATTAAAATATTTTTAATTTTCATAAACTAAACAAAAGCAAACACACAATGTCTCTTCTAAATTATTTAAGCAAGTGAAATGTTTCTAAAAGTCTGAATATTTCATCACTTTACTGGAAATATCGCATTCCTTTCCACTAGGTATAGATTGATAATTGACTTCATCTTGTATATTGTATTATATATTATATTATATATATTGTTTTATTTATTTATTGCCATGCTGTGAGTTTTTTAAATTAGTGTTACTGTATTTTGTTTACAGTGTGTTCATATACAGTTTTTCTGTATTTGTAATTGTGAATCCTGCTGAGTTGGAGAAAATAAAAAAAGTAAAACAAATTAAATATAACACTAAATAAATAATTACATTTAAATAAATAAATAAATAAAAATAAGACAATTAATTAAATGAATATTTGAAAAATTTATAAAAATAAATAAATTTATTAAAAAATACTGAAATTAGTCTTACTGTATTTTGTTTACAGTGTTTTCATATACATTTCATCAATCATTTTATTCTTCTTAATTGTAATTGTAAATCCTGCTGAGTTGGAGAAAATAAAAAATAAAAAAATATAAAAGTAAACAAATAATTACATTTAAAAATAAATGAAATAAATTAATAAAAATAAGGAAACTAAAAATAATTAAATAAATTAATGAATAAATATAAGGAAATTAAAAATAATAAAATAGATAAATAAATAAAAAAGAAATTTTACTAACACTGATTTAAATGTATTTTTATTAAAGTAAATATAAAAATAAATAAATAATTATATTTAAAAATAAATAAATTAATTAAAAATGAAAATTGAAAATAAAAAAAAAATATTAAAATTAATATAAAAAATGTATTAATAAAAATAAAGAAAAATATTTTGAACAAATAAATATAAAAAATTAGGAAATAAATAAAAATAAATTAATTAATAAAAATAAGGAAATAAAAAATTAAATTAAATAAATATAAATAAATAAATAAAAATAAGGAAATTAAAAAATATTTAAATAAACAAAAAAAATGAATATAAAAGAACCAAAAATATGAAAATGTAATAAATAAATAAATAAATAAATAAATAAGTAAAATGTAAAAATAATTAAAATAAAGGAATGTAAATAAATTGTAATAAATAAATAAATAAAATAAAATAATAAATAAAACGAAATTAATAAAAATAAGGAAATTAAAAATAAGAAAATAATTAAATAAATATAAAAATAAATAAACAAACAAAGAAACTAAAAATAAGAAAATGCAATTAATAAATATATATAAAAATATATAATAAATAAAAATATATAATAAATAAACAAATTATTAATTAATTAATTAAACATGTATGCAAATTACAATAGTCAACATCTTAAGTGGATCAAAAACTTTCACAGGGCAAAGTTGTCCTAAAACTATTGAACAACACTAATTCTTGTCATAGACCAATTTTACTAAACTTTTTTTGATCCACTTTAAATGTTGACTACACTAAATACTGTACATAAATAACAGTCTATCATTCTGCTGATAGAAGAGACAATGACTATCTGGGAATTTCTCTTCCCAACTCCTGGAGCTGTGATTTAAAACCAGGTCAGATTTCATACAATAACATGCGCACACCTGGTTAACACGTTAGCCGATACTTAACAGTTGTAAATCTGGAGTTTAATAGATACATGGCAAGGTTATTTACTACCATTTTCCGTCAATAGGGACAGCGCAAAAGATATGAAACACTGTGTAAGTCTTCAGAAAAACCACATGTTCTCTTTTTCTGAGCGAGTCTGAGAGAGTGCTTGGTAACTTGATATTTCCCAGTACCTGTGGGAGAGAAAACTCAGAGACAAAAAGATCAAATGATGAATTTCCTGCACTCTCTCTCTCTCTTTTCCTTCAAGCTCTCCAAAAGTGCTCAGCTGTGGCTCATGTTTGAGCAATAAATGCCCGTGGTTCTAATCCTACCCCAACATAAACACTGTATACGTTTACAATTGACTTGAACTTGAGCATTAGCTGCAATAAATCAGTACAGTTACGCATCCAGCAGCGCCAAGCTCTCAGCACTAGAATAAAGCACAGAATAAAGCTAGCTTTACGTTATGCATAACAGCATCTTTTAACCGTGCTAAATCCAGCGTAAGAGAGGCTTTGCGTGGCTTTTTGAGAGTGTAAAATGGCTGCAAAAGCAATAATAGTTATATAAAAGGTTATTATAATTTGACAATTACTCATGCACGGAAAAGTTCCCTTCATGATGTATTGTTTTTGACAGTGTGCTGCTATGCAGTTGTTTTGAAAAAAAAAAACAGAGGAAAAAAGTAAATATTTTTTAAATCAAAATATTTAAATAAACAAACAATCGGTAAACAATCAGTAATCGAAAAATTTAATTATTATTATTATTATTATGTATTATTATTATTACCAACAGACTAATACTAGTATTAGTAGTAAGAACAACAACAACAACAATAATAATAATAATAATAATAATAATAATAATAATAACTCGATAGTAGTAAGGAATATAAAATGTTTCCTACAAATTATTGCGATTATTAATTATTATATATATTACATAATAATAATAATAATAATAACAAATTACTACATGTTAAACTAATTAATGATAATAATAATAATAATAATAATAATAATAATAATAATAATGTACTTGAAATAATTTTTACATATATTAAATTAATTTATTATAAAATATTTTAATTAATTAATAATAAATGGTTGTTGTAATAATAATAATAATATTAATAATAATAATAATAAACTCAATAGTAGTAAGGAATATTAAATGTTTCATACAAATTATTGCGATTATTAATTATTATATATATTACATAATAATAATAATTTAATATATATAATAATCGCAATAATTTGTATGAAACATTTAATATTCCTTACTACTATTGAGTTTATTATTATTATTATTATTATTATTATTATTAATAACTCTAATAATAATACCTCTAATAACTCTAATAATACTACCTCTAATAACTCTAATAACTCTAATAATAATAATAATAATAATAATAATAATAATAATGTACCTGAAATAATTATTACATATATTAAATTAGTTATTAAAATATATTTAATTAATAAACAACTAATTTTAAAATAATAATAATAATAATAATAATAATAATAATAATATACTTGAAACAATTCTTAAATATATTATATTAATTTATAATAATAACAACAACAACAACAACAACAACAATAATAATATTAATACAACTACAACTACTACTACTACTACTAATAGTAATAATATACTTGAAATAATTATTAAATATATTGAATACATTTATTATAATACATTTCAATTATAAACAACAACAATAATAAAACATTTGTAAATCAGCACATTATAATAATTCCAGGAAGATCATGTGATCCTGAAGACTAGAATAATGAAGCTGAAAACAAATCAGCATAGCAAGAATTAATTATAGTTTACAATATATTCATCCATTCATTTTCTTTTCGGCTTAGTCCCTTTATTATTCTGGGGTCGCCACAGCGGAATGAACCGCCAACTTATCCAGCATATGCTTTACGCAGCGAATTCCCTTCCAGCTGCAACCCATCACTGGGCAACACATACACGGACAATTTAGCTTACCCAATTCACCTATAGCACATGTCTTTGGATGGAGCACCTGGAGGAATTCTACGCCAACACGGGGTACAATATATTCAAATACAAAATAATTTATATGGAGTTGCCAGAGTGGAATGAACCATCAACTATTCCAGCATATGTTTTACGTAGCGGATGCCCTTCCAGCTGCAACACAGTAATGGGAAACATCCATACACTTTTGCATTCACACACATACACTAAGGCCAATTCACCTATAGCGCATGAGTTGAGACTGTAAGGGATACCGGCGGACCCAGAGGAAACCCACACCAACACGGGGAGAACATGCAAACTCCACACAGAAATGCCAACCGGCCCGGATGGAACTTGAACTAGCAACCTTCTTGCTGTAAGACTACAGTGCTAACCCCTGAGCCACCGTGCCACCCCTCATAAAGAAACGGAAACGCTCCAAAAACCAGAGTGATCACACAAGGCCGATTGAAGGCGTCTGTAATCAGCAAGCGAATAGCTGTGATAGTCAGTCATCAGCACTTGTTGCGGAGCATTTCACGCCAAGTGCCACAGCAATATGGCTGACAATTCTCCTGACAGAGGGAACGAGGAGATGCGTGACACATGTAAATACAAGCATCGCTCTCACACACACGCATTACACCAAACACACACACCAGTCCCCCGAGAGCACCCAATAACCAGGCACATTCATTCTTCCCTTTTTTTTCCTTTCTACACCCCATTACTGCCGTATCAGAGACTCAGTTCTCCTGTAATATGACATTCTGGATTAAACTGAGAGGATTAAACTGATCTAAAGTTGATTATTAGCTCTCCTGTGAAATTGTAATAATAAATATATATATTTCTTAAGTGCTGTTAAAGTGGAGATTTTTCTCAACAGAGTTTTGAACATAATAGTTTTAATAACTAATTTCTTTGCCATGATGAGAGTGCATCAAATTTTTCTACTTTATTGTGCAGGATACTAGTATTCAGCGTTTTAGTGCAATTTAGAGACTTAACTAGATAAATTAGACAAGTTTGGATAATTTGGAAAGTCATTAGATCACAGTGGTTTGTTCTGTAGCTGATCCAAATAAATAAATAAAAATAAATAAATAAATAACAAATAAAATAAATAAATAAATATATAAAAATATACAAACAAATAAATAAATGAATAAATATAAATAAATGAATAAATATAAATAAATAAAAATAAATAATATATAAAAATAAATAAATAAATAAATAAATATATAAAAATAAATAAATAAATAAATAAATAAATAAATAAATAAATAAATAAATTCATTAATTAATTAATTAATACGACTATACACACACACACACACACACACACAAAAAAAAAAACTCACTGTATGAACTCAATTTAATTAAGGGCAGGATTTCCCAACCAACAACAACAACAACAACAACAAAAATAATAATAATTTACACAAACGCAATTGAGTTAGTTATTTGATTTTATCAAATAAAAGTTTAAATACATTTGTATTTTTATTTAACTTAAACTCGAAGGTCTGATAATATCATGTACAGTTGAAGCCAGAATTATTAGCCCCCCTCAATTATTAGCCCCCCTGTTAAACCCCCCCCCCCAAATTCTGTTTAATTGAGAGAAGATTTTTTTTCAACACATTTCTAAAAATAATAGTTTTAATAACTCATTTCTAATGATTTATTTATCTTTGTCATGATGACAGTAAATAATATTTGACTAGATATTTTTCAAGACTAGTTTAAAGTGACATGTAAAGGCTAAAAATGGTGTTTAAAAAATTTAAAACTGCTTTTATTCTAGGCAAAATAAAACAAATAAGACTTTCTTCAGAGTAAAAAATATTATCAGACATACTGTGAAAATTCCCTTGCTCTGTTAAACATCATTTGGGAAATATTTAAAAAAGAAAAACAAATAGAGGGGGCTAATAATTCTGACTTCAGCTGTACATGATATTATCAGACTTTCGAGTTTAAGTTAAATAAAAATACAAATGTATATAAGACATTTAATAAGAGAAAAGTCTTATTATGTGTCGTACATTTCCAAGTTTCTTGGTTTTATTCAAAGTTATCCTAATTGAACTAAGAGAGCCATTTTTAAGCATATTTCATGAGTTACATATAGAGTTGATCGAGACTGATCTCAGAACTCATTTTAGCAGTTATTGCTCACTGAGCAAAGCAACACACTGCAGTTTTGCTACTCAAGCCAACACCCAAAGCATGAGTGCTTCTGCAAATGGTAACATTACAAGAAAATCTTCTAAATCTTCAAACTAAAGTGAAGAATAAACTCTTTCTAAACAAGTCTTTCTATTACCTTTAAACACACAAGATTACTTTTATCGTCAACATTTCCCTCTCCTAATTCAATCTCACACAAAGCATGCTGGGAATTACATCCCTAACCAGGTAGTTGGACCAACACAATTCCTTCATGCTGTCCCAACACACAATGCTTAAGGTTACTTAATAGTTTACAAATATATCGAGACTGAACATAAAATAAATAAATTGGCCAAGAAAAGACAAGGATTGTGTTGTTTCAGCTCATTTTAAACAGGTAGCGTGAACAAGCAGCCGTAATCATTTTTTTGAGTGTACGACTGCTGCTGCTACTACCACCACCACCACCACCACCACTAACAACAACAACAACAACAACAATTATAATAACAACAACATAAATGCATACGTTGTAAAAAAATCTCAGAATTTCACAAGTTACTGTGTCCACAGTATATTACATTAGTACCACTTTACAGGATTTAACTGAAAATTCACAGTAATATGCTCTATTCAGAAGGGTAGCAAGATTACAGCAAACTACTGTAAAAAGGCCTGTATCTTTTGCATGTTAGTTATAGGAATTCAAACCCTTTTTATCTTATTCAGTATAGAAATTAACACACATGAACTTTTATTCTAGTACAGGCACTTTTTTCTTTTTTTTAATATTTAGAAATATTTACAATTTGGTAACAAACATGAAGGAAAATCATCCAGGTTTGAAACAATGTGAATGTTAATAATAATAATAATAATAATAATAATAATAATAATAATTAGGGATGCTCCGATCAGGATTTTTGCAGCCGATACGGAGTACCAATTCCTTGTCATGGTAATCAGCCAATACTGCTTTATATAACTTTGGCATTGCATAAGCACAATTACCCTTTAAGTATGAGATCTCGCCTTATCTAAGATAATAAATAAAGGATGTTGCATACATGTAACGGTCAGAAGCAGCTTTACAAAAAATATATACATAAAACGGATTACAAAAAAATTGTAAGAAAAATGACTAACAACGCAATTTGGAAACATTGCTCATGTGTTGTAGCGCTGCTGATGTAGAACCCAATGTGAACGTGCATCTTCCTCTGCTTGTAAACTCGCAAACAAACACCTGTGATTGGTTCATGAGATCGGCCTGATCAAGGAGTACCGATCGAGTCATGAAATGGGATTGTCGGGCGATCGGAGCATCTTTTATAATAATAATAATAATAATAATAATAATAATAATAATAATAATAATAATAATAATAATAATAATAATAATAATAATAATAACAGGGCAAAACAAACAAAAACACCATCACAGATTATTCTATTTGTATATCATTAAAACCCTTATAAAGCATCAGAGTTTAACCATTGCAACTAGTACTTATCAATGGTTTCTAGTGTGTTTTGGCAAATATTCATAATATGCTTTATTTGTATATGTATGGACTGTAAAAAAATGTTGCTGCCTTTAATTAAAAAAATCTATGTAACTTTTTTTAGTAAATTTTACTTGCTTCAACTAAACTGTTAAACTATAACAACAACAACAACAACAACAACAGCTTTTTGATCATTTAGTTTTTCAGATTCCATTTTTTTATGGTAGGCCACAAAAAGCTTTCCAAATCAATCAAACAAACAAACAAACAAACAAACAAACAAACAAATGTTAAACCCTTTTGCTATACCATTAAATTAATTACAAACCATCAAATGTTAACCATTAAAACTAGTTCTAGTGTATTTTGACACATTCCAATAGGATTTATTGGTTTTAATATGCACCGTAAAAATTGATTACTGCTACAAATATATATAAGAATTAAAGTTATATTTAATCTGTGTATTATATTTAAAAATCAATTTAATCTGCATCAATGAAACTGTTAAACTATAATAATAATAAAAATAATGATGATGATGATAATAATAATAATAGCAACAACAATAACAATAACAACAACAACAATAATAATAATAATAATAATAATAATAATAATAATAATGATGATAATATTGATAATAATAGGGGGCGTCACAGTGGCGCTGCGGGTAGCACAAATATCTCACAGCAAGAAGGTCACTGGTTTGAGCCTATCTGTGTGAGCCTATCCGGCATATCTGTGTGGAGTTTGCATGTTCTCCCCGTGTTCACATGGGTTTCCACCGGGTGCTCCGGTTATCCCCACAAGTCCAAAGACATGTGCTATAGGTGAATTGGGTAAGCTAAATTGTCCGTAGTGTATGAGTGTGTATGGATGTTTCCCAGTGCTGGGTTGTAGCTGGAAGGGCATCCGCTGTGTAAAACATATGCTGGATAAGTTGGTGGTTGATTCCAATTTGGCGACATCTGATGAATAAAGAGACTAAGCCAAATGAAATATTAATGAATAATTATTAATATTAAAAATAATAATAAATACTATTACTTCTAATAATAAATTATTATCAATAGCTACAACAACATCAACAACAATTATTATTATTGTTATTAATATTATTATTATTATTACATTTAGTCTTAGTAGAAGTAGTATTACTAATAACAATATTAATAACATAATGTTTTCTTCTGTAATATGACACAGAAAGTATGTATAAGGGGAAAAAACACACGTCATGTTTCTGTTTGTCAATCATCACCAACACCAGATTAAATTAAAGTAGAGTTCAGCAGAAGCAGTAAGAATTGATTGCACTTATTAATATTACAAAAAAATAATAATCATTTAGATTATTGGAGTGGAAACATACGGGGGCAAAAAGATTCACAGGGAGAAATGAAATCAATTAAGACGGTGAACCTGAATGACGTTTTTAATATAAATAAATGGGCCATCGGGGAGCTGGAGTCGGATGAGGAGGGTTTGTGTTTCTGATATCAGAGCGTCTCTGGTGGTGTTTTTTTCCCCTGAAGACACAACTCTGCCCAGCAGGCTTCATACGGCCCTCTGGCTGTGAGACGCTTTATTTTTAATGGGGATTATATACAGCGCTGTGATATGCTGAGGATTACCGAGGTTAATATTTCTCTCACATTCCACTGAAGGTCTGACCTGTTGTACTGGGCTGGAAATATCTGTGTATGTTTTTGCATTTTAAATGTCCCACGTGTGAGGGATCTTATGGAGACATATGTACTGCATGGCATCTGCATTTCACTTTCAGATCGCGAACATCAAATTATTCTTGCACAGAATATTGAATTATGGTCAGGCTCTATTATTGTTTAGACACAAACATATTCATTTATGTTTTAAATTATTCATATTTTAATAATAATAATAATAATAATAATAATAATAATAATAATAATAATAAATCTGAGTATAGAAATTTACCTTTAATTTTTCAATTGTTGCATTGAGTAATGTATAAATATATTTTTACATTATTTTAAATAGTTATAAATACATATTTAAAACATCAATACATAATGTTATTATAAACATCAACAATGTATATGTGATACATTGTTTTAATTGCAATTATTTTTTAGAATTAATCATTTAAAATTAATGTTATAATATGCATTATAACAGCAATAACAACAATATTAACAATAACATGAATATGCTTTTAATGTTCTAATAGTAAAACACAATAACAACAACATAATGATAAGTTATATAAAATGTACCTTTAATTGTTTTAATTGTTGGAATGACAAATTTTTAAATATAGATTTTTTTTACATTATATTATATAGTTATAAATATATATTTAATCTGAAAAAAAAGGCATTGACTAATATATGAATATATTTTTACATATACATACGTTATATATACATACGTTATATATACATACATTATATATATATATATATATATATATATATATATATATATATATATATATATATATATATATATATATATTATATATATATATATATATATTAGTAATAATAATAATAATAATATGAACGTTTTAATGCTCTAATAAAAAACACAGTAACACAACAACAACAATAATAGTTATATAAAACCTAATCTTTAATTTTTTAATTTTTTCAATTGTTGCGTTGACTAATTAGTAAATTTATATTTTTACATTATATTAGTTATTATTAGTTATATATATATATATATATATTTATATATATATATATATATATATTTATATATATATTATATATATATATATATATATATATATATATATATATATATATATATATATATATACATACATATATATACATACATACATACATATATGCAACATACATACATATATACATACATATATACATATACATATACATATACATACACATAATAAAAACAACAACAACATTTTTAATGCTTTAAATAGCAAAACAAAGTAACAACAACAACAACATAATAATAATAATAATTACCTTTAATTGTTTTATCTTGTTACATGACTAATATATAAAATATATTTTACATTATATAGTATACATTATATATTATATATATATATATATATTAAATTTGAAAACAAAAATATAAAAACATCATTACATAATTCTACTATAAATGTCAACAATGTATATGTGATGCATTGTTTTAATTTCAATTATTTTTTATAATTAATTATTTATAATTAATTTTATAATATAGTTTATTATAACAACAACAATACATATCAAATGTTTTTAATGTACTAATAGTAAAAACACAGTAACAACACAACAACAACAACATTAATAATAATAATAATAATAATAAATTTGATTTACATAAAAGGTATCTTTATTTATTTTTAATGGT
The DNA here is from genome assembly GCF_903798145.1 of Danio aesculapii. Lineage (NCBI taxonomy): Eukaryota > Metazoa > Chordata > Actinopteri > Cypriniformes > Danionidae > Danio > Danio aesculapii. Next base: position 44,373,271 of record NC_079446.1, on the reverse strand, counting down.
TGCATTGACTGATATTTAAGTATTATATTATATAGCATCAGTGTTGGGTTACAGTTGGAAGGGCAACCGCTGCATAAAACATAAGCTATATAAGTTGGCTTTAATTCCACTGTGGCGACCCCTGATTAATAAAGGGACTAAGCTGAAAAGAAAATGAATGAATGAATGAATCCATGTTAGTAATAGTAGTTAGCACTATTACCATTACAACTAGTAACAACAACAACAACAACAACAACAACAACAACGACATAATAATAATAATAATAATAATAATAATAATAATAATAATAATAATGATGATAAATCATAATCAAATTAATAATAATAAGTTTTATATTTAAAATAATAATAAATGTAATATATAAATATACAAATATGTAGAATTTTTCAAACATTTCCTTGCCAACTAGATGAAATCCAATATAAATTTAGTCTAATTGACACTACATACTTTGACATGTTATACAAAGTGTAATTTACCTAAAGCGTAAGCCACCCTCCAAACTCCCAAACAATAAACAATCCTCCGTTACTCCAGTTCAAGTTTTTCAAAAATAAAGTCGTTTTTTTTATTGCATTTCGTTCTGAACTCGGCTGAACCCAACATGATGCCGTCTCCTTAAAAGTGTGCAATACATCATCATAAAAGAAAAAAAGCTAAAGTTTTGATACGGTAGCTCATTAAGATATTATATGCGTCTCTTTGGCTCTCTTTGTCTAATTACGTGTCGTGTGCTCGTGTGGTGTCTGGGGACGAAGGCGAGTTTCAGCCTCCTCATGACCTCTTTTCTCATTAAGAGCCCGAGCTTCGCCATTTATCTTCCCCATCAGAGCTGCTTCACACGGACCGCACCGACAGACACTGCTTCGTAATTATGCCAAATATAAATTTACAGTGAATAATGAATACAGCTGCATTAGCGCTGTCCTTACTGCTGCAAATCACACCTGCTGAAGGCTTCGCTATGAGTAAAGTCAATCTTTATTTAGAGCAGAGCTTCATGGCTATGGGTCATGTTAAAAAAAAAAACGAACTATAGATTGTGCATGTTTAGGACGGCAAAGTAAATCTGCTGATTATATTTGAAGAAAATGCTTGTCATATGTCACTATCAAGTCATGTGTAGTAGGCTATACTAAGGTGGACATGTTTCTTGACATGTTCTTGTCTTAAAGGAACTTTCTTTTCTTTATTTTTTTTGGAAAATAAGCTCATTTTACAGCAACACAGTGGCTCAGGGGTTAGCACTGTCACCTCACAGCTAGAAGGTCACTGGTTCGAGTTCTGGCTGGGCCAGTTGGCATTTTCATGTGGAGTTTGCATGTTCTCCCCGTGTTGCTGTGGGTTTCCTCCGGGTGCTCCGGTTTCCCCCACAGTCCAAACACATGCGCTAGATGAATTGAAAAAACTAAATTGGCCGCGGTGTATGTGTGTGAATGAGAGTGTATGGGAGTTTCCCAGTACTGGGTTGCAGCTGGAAGGGCATCCACTGTGTAAAACATATGCTGAATAAGTTGGCGGTTCATTTCGCTGTGTTGATCCCTGATGAATAAAGGGACTAAGCTGAAGGAGAGAGAATGAATGAATGAATGAAGCTCATTTTATCACTTGCGTATAAGTTAAAAAGTTGAGTTGTACCATTTTTGAAACCATTCAGCCAATCTGGGGGTGGGGGAGCACTTTTAGCTTAGCTTAGCATAGATCATTGAATTGGATTAGACCATTAGCATCTCACACAAAAATACCTTTGATGGCTTTTCCACTGTTACCAGTTTTCCGAGTGGCTCACCACATATGTAAGCGGACTTGGGAGGTGGAGCGGAGTTGACTGCAACGACAGGGTTCGAGTACGACTAAGAACGGTTCCAGAAAGCAGGTAAGACAAAAACTTAAGGCAAAAAATAAATAAATAAACAGGCAAATAACAGGATGAGAATGTGGTGAAATCTGAAAACGGGGCAAAAATCTGGGGGATTTTCTTTTTCTGGATTGCTTTTGAAAACACTATCGGTTGAGTGGGTGGGGGATCGGTTGGTCGGTCATTCAGTCAGTTGACAGCAGCCTCTGGTGGATTTACGCAAGAAGAGCAGGCACAAATGGCACTCGTGACAGAAATTTGAGTATCACTTTATTTTGATGGTCCCTTTAACACATTTTGTTGAATTTAAGTTACATTGCATCTACATGCCAACTAATTCTCATTAGATTATAAATAGACTGTTAGGTTAAGGTTAGGGTTAATGTAGTTTGACATGCACAAGCAAAGTTTCTTATAGTCAGTTTAATGTCTGTTGAAGGAGCAAATCAACAGATATTAAGCGTTACCAATAGTTTTTACAAATACAGTATTTAAATTCTTTAATTCTATTCTTTTGTAAAGATATTGTGGTATTGCTCTACAGAGAGAGAGTTTTAATTTTATTGCCATTTCAGCTTCTATGTCTGTCATGGCAAAAAAAAAACACAAATCAAGTTTACCACATTTTACAAATACCACTTTTCTATAATTATAAAAATATTCTAACAATTAAACGTCATCAACAGCAATAAATAATACACAAGGTAAAATATATAAATAATAATAATAATGATAATATATAAGATAAAATCTAAAACAGTTATTTAAGGTTTGTATTGCTCTACATCCTGCGTGTTTAAAACAATGTATAAGCGAGGCGCTTCTGCGCTGGACTTTGGACTAGCTCTCAGCTGGTCTATTGCGCAGTTTATTTTAGTTCCTCAAAATAACAACACGCCAACAATGCGCCTTAACACACCTCTTTTCTACACCGAAACACCCATGAGTCCACAAAGTGGCACAAATGGATTTGCTATTTAAACAACGTGGCAGAAAACAGGAAAATTAAGTTTGCAATGGTCTGCAAATAGCAACACGTCGGGGCAAACCTGCCTTACTGCGCCAGGTGTAGGGCCCAAAGTGTTTCTGGAGACTGTTTTTATCAAGTGTGATTACAAAAAATGTAATTAATTTTTCTTTTACTATTAGAGGCTGGCTAAATTCACACACGGTTACCACACAACTGTAGATTTTTCCATAATAGGTCCCCTTTAAGGTATTTTATCTGCACAAATGTTAAAGAAGAATCCTAAAGAAGAATAAAGTAATGCATTCAATTAAAAGTGCTCTTACGAAGTTATAATACCAGACAAATTTAATCAACAAGTTCAAAATATCCTTTAAATATAGACAAATACTTTTATTTTTTTGTAAAATTCTTAATTTCTACATTTCTAACTGATTTATTTTAACTTTGCCGTGATGACAGTTCATAATATTTGACTAGACTGTTTTCAAGATACTAGTATTCAGCTTAAAGTGTCATTTAATGGTTAACTAGGTTAATTAGGGAAATTAAGCAAGTTATTATATAACAGTGTTTTGTTTTGTAGACAAAAAAAAAAATTGCTTAAGGTGGCTAAAAATATTGACCTTAAAATGGGTTTAAAAAATAAAATCTGCTTTTATTCTAGTCAAAATAAATCAAATAAATAAATACAAATATTATAGGAAATGCAGTGAAAAATTCCTTGCTCTGTTAGACATATAAAGAAGAAGAATAAGAAAAAAATTAAAAAATAAAAATCACCGGAGGGCAAATAATTTTGACTTCAACTGTACATCAAGTTTTATCATGAACTCCATCACTGGTCATCTCAGGTTAAATATCTATAGTTCTCTGACTGCTAAAGATGATCTGCACTCACCATCTCTCTTCACTCATTGTGTCTGAAGATAAAGGTACTGACGCTATGCTAAGAATAATCTCAGTAACCCACAGAACTCCACACGTGGCTGATGAGGATGTATCGTGGCCCCGGGCATCATTTTCCACAGGCCCAGAGGCAGTGATAGACCTGCTCCTCACGGGTTCAGAAGTTCACAGTCGTGTCTGCAGGCCGTGTGCCAGTCCTGGCATGTGCGTCTCTAATTGCACATCATTGGCATAATGGTATGCAGAAACACGCAGACTGGAGACGTACAGGAAACACACATGCGGAGGCGCCACGCTTCACTCTCAAACAAACAATTAACAGGCTTTTGCATCCATGCTAAATATGCATTGAAAATAATTCACAGATGCATATTCATATTGATGGAATAATACATTTTATGCAAAGTAGGTGCTTTTTTTGTCACTCTTAAAACAAAGGCTTAATGCATAATAGTTGGTTTAATGTAGTATTAAAAAAAGTGTATTTGTGCATCACAGGTGATTTATGGTGTTATAGTAAAGCAACAATAAAGACTTTTATTTTGTCTTGCTAACACTATAGTTAATTAGTCCCTCCAGGATTTTGTAGGACTTTTCTGATATTTGTTGCCTAAAAAAACAGATTTTGCTACAACTTAAAAATTGTGGCAATATCTGCGGCCTTATTTTGCATTGATTTGCTGTAAAAAAAATATATACCATAGACAAAAATCTTTATTATATATATAGGGGTTGGGTTGTGCGCGGCAGGCCAGACTCACGGTGGCAGGCCAGATTGACCGCCAGGCCTACTCCCTATGGCCAGTCCGCCCCTGTATATATACTCATTTTATAACACATCTATATGTGGTGGCACTCTTTCTTGACTTCACACAGAAATAGCAAAGCGTGCGGCATGACATCACTTTGTTGCAGAGATGCTATTGGTCAATTATGTAAACTTGGCATTGCAAGAGGTGGAAAGGAAAAGGCTACATTTAACACAACAAACCTGATAAGTAGGCCCACACGGAATCTGCGCGCACAGAATTCAGCATATTTCCCACAGATTTTTAGCGCAGCATTAAGTCTACTTATTTACTTGTGTAAATGTGTGTACATCTATATTTATTCAGTTTTTAAATTAAGTACAGTAATATTATTGACTAATATGAAAATATTCATCTGATTTATGTACAATGCAGTGTGTAAAGTAATATTTTCTGTATTTTAGTAGAGATATTATATGAGAGACTTGGCTTTGTTTACCAAATAAAGTGAATCTAATTGGATTTGCATTTTAAACATTAAATAAAAGTTTAAAAGATATTATTTTTTATTTCACATATTAAGGTTTTAGTTATGATACTCCCAAAATAATTCCACAGAAATCCACAGATTTTTATGAAAATTCTCAGCAGAAATAGCAATAAACGTTTGCAGATTCCGTCTGGCCCCACTGATTAGACACCTCAAAAACAAACATCCGACACAATACAGCGAGTTTACCCAGGCAACCCAACAAAAGACGAGTCAGCTATTGCTGCAGGAGTTTAAAAAGGAGATAAAAAATGCCCTGTGACAGAGCGAAGGCACAGCACATCACAACCAAGATAGCGCAAATGATCGCAATGAGCGACCTGCCATTTGCCTTTATAGAGAACCCAGGATTTATGCTTATTGAGCACGTAGAACCTTGATTTGAAATGCCATCTTAATTTTATCTTACTATTTTACCAAGAAAAGCTCTGCCAGCCCTTATAAGAAGATTAGACAAACTACACAGTTAAATCCAACAGTCAACTTTATCAAATGAAATAAGTGTAGTTAACTCAAAATTGACTGAAAGTTAATTCAACTGATTTGAAAAGAGTTTTGAACTCACTGACTTAATAAAATACCTCATTACTTCAACTTAAATAGAGTAAGTTCACAGTACTCATATAGATTAGTTTAACTCAAATGCTTTGTTGCAATCGGTTTCCTCAAACGGTTTAAGTTGCCCTAACTTATTGGATTTTACAGTGCTCAGTTGGTTTGAGTTCTCTTCAATTATTTGGTTTTACATTTATTTGTGCTCAAATTGCTTCATTTACTCAAATGGATTAAGTTCACAGTACTCATTAGGATTTGTTTTTGAACTTAAATGATTTATTGCAATCATTTTTTTCAAACAATTTGAGTTACCTTAACTTTTTGGGTTTTAGAGTGTACTTTCCTGTTATTAGATGTACATATTTCATTCACCACAGACATATGGAGTTCGTCCAAATCTCCCATCTACTAAACCTTACAGCACAATGGATTGACTCAATCCTGGATCTGTTTCGTTGCTCTGCTTTATTTATTTTTAATGTATTATAGAATTATCTGATTGGGTTTCGGTATTGGTAAATACTCAAAATCAAATGACTCAGACTCTGACTTGAGGGCAAAATAACCTAATCGGGACATCCCTAGTATTTACAGTGTATGTTTGATATAGTATGTTAAAGCATTATCAAAGTGACACTCTAATGTGACTTTTATTACACAAAAATACCCAGAAAAGCTGTTGATTTGACTAAAACGTTTGCTGTTTGTTCAAACTACTTATTTAAAAAGAGCTGAATCTCAATTCTTGAGCAATTGTTTTGTGGGGGGACAGTTTAAATGTTTATGCTAATTTTATGCTCAATCTACTTAAAAAAACTAATAAGTTAACTTCATCCCTTCATGTTGTCTAAACAGAAATCAAAAGGCGATTGTGTAGAAGCCAGCATTTGGTATAAACATCAAAAACAAACTCGTAGGTAGGCAAAGTGATTTGTCAGTAAACTTTTCAAGTACTCCAACTCTAATGCCTTTTACTTTTCCTTCTTCATTCAAGCACGATATGCCCTAATAATAACAACATTTCAACTCGACTCGAGTAGAAAATCCTATTATCAATTACGGATGTCATCGCGGGATGGAGCGGCTACAAGGCGCGTGCTCGCGGCTCGAAAATTAGCTGGAGCGCTTCCTCTCGGCCCGAAGGATTATCCGTAATCCCCGCGCCTCCTCTCACTTACCCACATCACTCCCTCTACAGCCGGGGCAAATTGTTTTCACGCTCCGGCCCCGCGCTCGCTGCTAAAGACCTGCCTTTTCATCCAATAACATCAAAACAATAGGCGGAGGAAAGGCTAGCATCTGCCATTAGCGGCAAATTGTCTCCAGCATTTCTCTGGACCCGCTGCTGCCTTTCATTTGCTTCTCCCCCTCTGATGGAAGTTACGTGCCACTTTTTTTCGGCTTGAAAGGAAAGGAGGGAGGAAAACAGCAGATTATTGATTCGCCTCTGACGAGGAGACCAACCTAAAAGCCCCGATGAATTGTCACTCATTATTGAAATTACTGAACACTAATTAAACTGGCAGCTGAACTCCCAGCAGGCGCGGCTCATCTGAAGCTGGAATTCAGCTCACTGGACGGAGAGAGAGAGAGAAAGAGAAAGAGAGAGAGAGAGAGAGAGAGAGAGAGAGAGAGAGACTAAGCCTTGCATGGGTGTTAATGAGATTGGATTTTCTCCTTCAATCAGGCCCTCTTTATTTGCACTCCAGTGTGAGTTTGTGAGCTTCAAGTAAAGGTAGAAGCACTCTCTGAATGGATGTTGCGTAGGAAAGACCAACATTGAAATGGGGACATTGTGGAAATATTGTATCCCTTTTCATAAGATGCAAGACCCACATGTTCAAAATGGCTTGTAATGCATAGTAGCACTGACACTTCTCTCTTTTAATGTTTTGCTGTATATTATTGACATATCTGTATTGTTTTTGCATCGTTTGCTTTTTAGTTGTGCTGTAGAATTGTTTTTTTTTACTGGTGTAAAGCACTATGGTCAACCTTGGTTGTAGTGGATGGATGAATGAGTGGGTAAGTGGGTGGGTGGATGGATGGATGGATGGATGGATGGATGGAAAACATGATCATGATGAATGAATGGCTGAAAAAAACAGAATAGATGAATGGATGAATAAATGGATGAAAAAAACTATAGATGGATGGATGAAAAAACAGAATAGATGGCAAAACAGAATGAATGGATGGATGGCTAAACAGAAGGAAAAACAGAATGGATGGATGAGAAAACAGAATGGGTGAATGGAAAAAAGAATAGATGGATGGGAAAATTGGAGGAATGGATGAATGGATGGATGGATGGGAAAACAATGAATGGATGGATAAACAGAATATATGAATAAATGGATGAAAAAACAAAATCGATGGATGGGAAAACAGAATCGATGGAAGTATGGGAAAACAGAATGAATGGATGGATGGATAAACAGAAGGAAAAACAGAATGGATGAATGGAAAAAAGAATAGATGGATGGGAAAATTGGAGGAATGGATGAATGGATGGATGGGAAAATAATGGATGAATAAATGGATGGAAAAACAGAATGGACTGATGGGAAATCATAATGGATGGATGAAAGGGAATAACAGAATGGATGGATTGATGGAAAATCAGAATGGATGGATGAATGGATGGACGGAAAAACAGAATGGACTGATGGATGAATGGAAAACAATGAATGGAAAAAGAGAATGGATGGATGGGAAATCATAATGGATGGATAAAAGGAAAAACATAATGGATGGATGGAAGGAAAACAGAATGGATGGGAAAACAGAATGAATGAATAGATGGATGGAAAAACAGAATGGACTGATGGATGGATGGAAAACAATGAATGGAAAAAGAGAATGGATGGATGGGAAATCATAATGGATGGATGAAAGGAAAAACAGAATGGATGGATGGATGGAAAATCAGAATGGATGGATGAATGGATGGACGGAAAAACAGAATGATGAATAAAAGGAAGATGACGGATTGATGGAAAAAAATTTCTGGTGTCTCCAGAATGTGTCTGTGAAGTTTTGGTGTAAGTTGTGTTTGTGTGTGTCCCTTTAAATGCAAATTAGCAGCTGCTTTACAGAAGTGGGCGGAGCTTATAAAGTCAAAGCTTACTGGAAGTAGCTGAGACTTTTATTATTTCAGTATGTTGATGCGGGGCCCTATTTTAACCTTGTAAAGTCAAGCGTTATTTTGGGGTTTCCGCCTGGATTTTGCCATCCCAAATTCACATGCACAGGTGTAAATTCAAAAGCTTGGTCTCATTTTAAAGAAAACCCTTTGAATTTTCATAAAACACTGTTGAAAGTGATTAAAATTATTGAATATGTTGTCTGTTATAATAAACCCCTCCAAAAAAAGAGACGCTTTTTTTTTTGTGAACCCAAATTTGAAAGTGTACCTTCTAGGTTCTGTGTAGTCTAGGTTGCTGTAATCAATTTTGTTGGTTCCTGCACATGTCAGTAATCATAGGAAAAAAGAAAAGTGTCTCGATCATAATCTATGCAAAAGTTATTCCATTCCAACTGATGATAGGAGAACGGAACCACTTATGGGGGTATTGGGCCATTTTGAGTATAATCATATAGGGTCTAATATAAACAAAGAGGGCGGCATGGCAGCTCAGTGGTTAGCATTGTCGCCTCACAGCAAGAAGGTCACTGGTTTGTGTGCTGGCTGGACCAGTTAGCATTTCTGTGTGGAGTTTCCCCGTGGAGTTTTCATGTTCCCCCCAAGTTGGTGTGGGTTTGCTCTGAGTGCTTCGGTTTCCCCCACAGTCCAAACACATGCGCTATAGGTGAATTGGATAAACTAAATTGGTCGTAGTGTATGAGTGTGTGTGTGTGTGTGTGTGTGTGTGTGTGTGTGTGTGTGTGTGTGTGTGTGTGTGTGTGTGTGTGAATGAGTGTGTATAGGCATTTCCCAGTACTGGGTTACAGCTGGAAGGGCATCCGCAGAGTAAAACATATGCTGGAATAGTTGGCAGCTCATTCCGCTGTGGCGACATCTGAAATTGATTGAATGAATATAGTCATATATTTTAAATATGTGGTTTTAAAAAAATTTATGTGTACAACTTTAAATTAAAACAATAATAATAATAAAATAAAATCTATTAAAAATAAATAAATATAAATATATATATATATCAAATTAACTGTATAATACGGAAATATAAAAAGTTCTATACATTAAGCATCTAAATGTTTAATAATTAAGCTCAACTTGTATTCACTGTAATTACATGTTGTGCTTAAGATGCTAACTTTAACAGCCATCAAATCCTATATTGAAAATAACCTTTATTTCTTCTTCTTTTTAAAGCCCTGCTTGAAAAGCCCTATTCCCCTCCACATAAAGCAGTGCAGTCATTCATGTGCAGACGAGAGCTAAAACGCAGTCAGAACCTTTGCTGCAAGGAATAAGATGAAGACGACGTGAGCAGATCACCGGTTATGGGGCCAAATCTTAACCACGTTCAACAACAATAACCAACTCGCCGTTTTCAAGTGTCACCTGTGCTCTCTCTCTTGGCCAGACATGATGGCGCTTTTTGTCTCCGCATCCCTGCAGGAAAATGCCCTTCAGAATAAACGCACGCTTTACGCCGCTATTTGAAGACGGCTTTCCTGAGAGATTCCTCTCCAGTTCAATTCTCCAGAAATGTAGCTCCTTCACCCCGGTAAATAGCACTACACTCGAGCCGTCTGGCAGCAGTCCATATTTATTAGAAATCTTGACTTTCGGGGTGTTTTCTCTGCCTTTTTTCCCCCTTGTTTTGAAAATCAACAAACAGAAAGCTGGCAATGTGTGGCTCATTTTATCAAATGGTACACAGCTTGGTAATGGTCTCCCCAGACGATTCCAGCTAATCTATGCTGATGACCACAGGGACGCCGATGATTGTCATGTTAGGAGGGAAGAAAAAAAAGGAAAAAAAAAAAATCAGAACAATCATGTTGCGTCAGTTCTACCATTAAAAGACTTGCTTCTCTGCAAATTTCTGCACGCAGTAATTAATACTCTGGGGCTTGCCTTCACCAGACTGCTACTCCAGGCAACGAGATGCCACTCACCTGATAATTATTTTAGGAAACCATGCACAACTGAATGTGATTGACAAATGCAACATTGCTGTAATTGCCTGAAGCGTACAGAGAGTGTGAGAGAGAGAACGAGAGAGAGAGAGAGGAGAGTTAATGGCGTTCTGTCAAATGAAAGCAAACTAAAGAGGACGAGCTGCAGATCTCGTCATCTTCTTCAACACATGTGGACACTTACAGGTGTCGGGTCAGATGCATTTGCCACTTCTGATCGCATCTGCTCAGGGTTTGAAAGTAAAGGCATGCTAGTCAATGCTTTAAAAATACAGCACAGGCTGTGCTACAGGTTTGTGGTTTAAAGGAGCTGCTGAGCCTGTTTAGTGGAGTAATTACTTTTCTAACCTTTTCTTGCATGTTGACATTACAGTGGACGGATTGTAAATAGCATCTTAAGCAAACAGGCTGTTATGGGTCATCCAAACTACCAATAATGGTAATTATACACTCAAAATATACACTTTTGTTCAAACAACTTATTTAAAATGAGTTGAAACAACACAATTCCTGGCGGTTCATTTCACTGTGGTGACCCTTGATTATTTAGGGACTAAGCCAAGGGATAGTGATTAAGTGGACACATTAGGGACAACTTAATAGTTTTATGTTCAGTCAACTTAAAATTATATATAAAAAAGCATGAATCTAACTTAATTTGGGTCATTCTTTTACACAGTACTGCCGCAGTCAAACTAAAGTTTGAACTTGCGAAATTCTATCATACGATGCTGCAAAAAGGGTTGGGATTAAACAAGATGATTGGACATTTAAAAAAGCGAGCGATTGGTCCCTGTTTTAAATTTCTGTTCAGAGAGGTCTTTGATTGGTCTCACGCAGAGTCACGTGATGCGACTTTGCACATCAGAGTTTACCAAGCTTGAACTTTCTAATGCAGCGAACTGCGAAACTTGTTGCACAAGCTTGCATTTCTGGTCTGTCCAACACAATCTCACGGCAATTCCTAACTTTGATTTAGTGGCTAATTCGTATGAATTCGTACGATCTAATTCGTACATTTTCATACGATTTGCTCATCCCCCAATGATGGTTGGGTTTAGGGGTGGGGTTAGGTGCCATGCCTCCTTTTTAAAATCGTACAATTTCGTACGACTGAACTCGTAGGAATTCGTACGAATTAGCCACTAAACTGACAAAACGTAAAATACTTACGTTTTCTCGTGAGATCAGGCTGGTCTGTCACATTAGAATGTGTATGAAGGGATGTCTATGAGAAGATAAGTGCAGTGTTACCGCAGCTTTTCAAGTTGCATGTTTTTAAAAACTATATTGTCTATATATTAGCTGTATGTCTCGAACATCTTATTTGTATGTGAATTTTGGGGGTGAAAAGATAGAAATCACATTAGAAATGTTTAAAGGAAACACCAATATGCACAAAAATTGTCAAAACATGCATTAAAAAGAATAACCTTTTCAGCTGATGAAAAAAACTGTGCATAAACTATGATGGAAACACATATACTGAATGAATTCCAGCATTTGCTTTATTTGCAAATGTTTTATGTGATATTGCAATCTTGTGACACTTTGTAACTTTTTGATTAAGTGACTAAATTGTATGAATTTGTACAATCTAATTTGTACAATTTACTTATCCCCCAAGGACGGTTGGGTTTAGGGGTGGAGTTGGGTGCCATGCCTCCTTTTAAAGATTGTACATTTCTGTATAACTGAACTGAAATTAGACACTAAACTGACAAAATGTGAAGTAGTTACATTTTGTCATGAGATCAGGCTGGAAATTGATTCTAATTAACATTTTTAGATGGAAAAGCTTGTGAGTCTAAACTCTACAAACATGAATTTTGTGGAATACATTATTTCAATTATACATTACAAAAAGTGACATTGAAAACTCTCGACCTGGCATACGGAAGACATTAGTCATTTTCGCTGATCTTTGTGGGATCATATTGACAATGTTGTCATACAGAATGTATGCAATGCATAGTTCATCATATATTTTTATTTAATGCCATGTCAGCAACAACAGCTGTTTCCATGGCAAAACTATTATTCACAATAAATAAATAAAAAAAAAACCACAAACAAAAACACAAGATAAACTAGATATGATTATTCATATTATTATCATAAAAATTCTAATAATAACAATAATAATAATATATTTTATTTATAACGTGCTTTTCTAAAACCCAAAGCGCTTAGAAGAAAGTAAAAACAACAAAGCACAGTAAACAATAAAAAAAATACAATTAAAAAAAACGCAGTAAGAATAAAAGAGACATCACAAATTAAAAACAGTCCTAAAAAGATGAGTTTTAAGTAGCTTTTTAAAAGCGTCCAATGAATTGGCATTCCTAATGTTAGTGGGAAGAGCATTCCACAGTTTGAAATAAAAATTCTAAACATTTTCCTGTTCATTTAATTAAGAAAATAAAACAAAACAAAAATAACATCTACAGTCATTAATAGCGGGACAGTTCAATAATATACAGTTGAAGTAAGAATTATTAGCCCCCTGTTTATTTTTTCCCCAATTTCTGTTTAACGGAGAGAATACGTTTTCAACACATTTCTAAACATAATAGTTTTAATAACTCATTTCTAATACCTTATTTATTTTATCTTTTCCATGATGACAGTAAATAATATTTGACTAGATATTTTTCAGCACACTTCTATACAGCTTAAAGTGACATTTAAATGCTTAACTAGGTTAATTAGGTTAACTAGGTTAGGGTAATTAGGCAAGTTATTGTATAATGATGGTTTGTTCTGTAGACTATCGGAAAATAAATTAGCTTAAAGGGGCTAATAATTTTGTTTTTAAAAAATAAAAAAATGCTTTTATTCTAGCTAAAATAAAACAAATAAGACTTTCTCCAGAAGAAAAAATATTATCAGACATCCTGTGAAAATTCCCTTGCTCTGTTAAACATCATTTGAGAAATATTTAATAAAGAAAAAACTGTTCAAAGGGGGAATTATTCTGACTTCAACTGTATGTGTTTAATGCAACGCATATAAAGGGGACCTATTATCCAAAACATTTTCATAAGGGGTTTAAACACAGCTGTGTGGCAATAGTCTGTGAATATAACCAGTTTCTAATCTTAAACATTAATTTTATTAAAATCATACTTGGTTAAAACAGTCTGCAGAAACACTTTGATTGACATTCTCCCTTTGTACATGTCATCAGAGGAGGAAAGCCTGCCCATTGGTGATGATATCTCTCTTTCATTAGCATAGGATGCAAGTCTTGATTTTGAATCTGCCACTATGTTGACGCAGGAATGTGTAGCTCTGCCCTCTTTTGAAAAGAGCACAGTCTCATTTGAATTTAAAGCGACAGTCACCAAAACGACACAATTAGGATCAAAGCCTAAAAGAGGCAGGTTTAAAGAGTTATAAAACAATATTTGTAGGGTATTTTGAGCTGAAACTTCACATACACACACATACAGTTCCCAAACAATGTTGTTTCGCTATTCACTGAGCTAAAAACAAAGCATCTTGCTGAAAACCTGCTTAGCTTGTAAATCAGCTGAAGCACTGAAAGATGCAGTGGAGTTTGCATCGAGTGTATGGAGAGATAACGTGTGTTTGAAGCAGTGCTGGTCTCTGCGTCCATCCGTCAGTCTGAAGTCTGTTAACAAGCCAGAGTCAAGCTCTTCATCTGGAGCTTCACCATCGGGAGCAGAGCAATGCAAGCCTGGTCTGAAGCATCCAGAAAAACTGGGCTTCCTCCGTCCGGAGCATTGGGGAAAACGGCCAAAGTGCATAAATCCATTTTAATGATGGCTGGGAAGTGATTTGATCATGACATGCATATTCTGGAGGTATAGAAGGACGTACGGCAGGAAGCAGATTAAGGGGAAGTGGTTATTTATTTATTTTTTTGGCCTATTACTATAAAAGGAGCAACACAGATTAAAAGATATAAAACATATATTTGATAAAATGATATAAAGATGAATTAGACAAGCCTGTTGGCCTGCTCAAATTATAATGTTTGGGTTCATGAACTCTTAGTAGTAAAAAATAGGTAGTGAGACTTCTTTTAAGTATTCCTAAAGTTATGCTCAGACTGCTCAGATGCATAAAAGAAAAAAAAAAATGTATATAAATTTATCTATACCATAGGTCTCAAACTGGATTCCTGGAGGGCTGCAGCTCTGCAGAGTTTTGCTCCAACCCTAATCAAACACAGCTGATCCAACTAATCAAGGTGTTCAAGACTATGCAGCATGTGAGAGTTGGAGGTGGTTGAAGCTAAACTGCAGAGCTGCGGCTCTCCAGGAATTGAGTTTGAGACCATTGCTCTATACATTTCTCATAGATGACAATGGCATTACATGGAGAGAAAATTACATTTTAAAAACTACAGGGTTGTTGTAACCCAGTGTAGCATCAAATATACTGTAGAGCAAAGCAAATCACTGGGTTAAAATATGCAATTTAAAAATGGATGTCAATTTTGTGTTTGACCATATTTGACCCAAAATTGTGTTACGACAAGCCAGCATTTTTCAGTGTAACAGATCTGGCAAATATTTCTTTACTTTAAGTAATACACTCTACAAAAGCTGGGTTGTTTGAACACAAATTGGGTAAATTTATGCACAGCCACAACATTTTGGGTTCAATTTATTCCTATAAATTAAATCCAAAAAATGAACCCAACGGTTGGCTGTATTTTACTCAAAATAGGGATGAAATAACCCAGCAATTTTTTAAAAGTGTAAGCACGCAAACAAATAAAGTGTATGCATATGCACGGAAAAAATCAAGTCAGACAAAAAGAAAACAGCATAAGCATTGTGTGTCTTTCATAATCTAAGATCTTATTTCTCAATTTGTGGACAGATTTGCCAATATATGTATCAATAATTTGCCAATAAAAAGTACAATAGTTATTTAGTGAAACTGTAAAAAAAAATCTTCCCATCAGTGATCTCCATTAGAGTTTAATGTTATATCTAATGCTGATAATGTTTATTGCATTATATTTTCTGTGTGTTACCATGATAGTATTTAGTAGCTGTAAATGACACTGAGCATCTTCAATATATTAGTACACTCTATTAAGCGATTAGTTGAGTAAATGATTAAGCTCGTTGTCTTATAATTAAGTAAAAAAAAACTCAAAATGCATAATTATAAAAAGTCAAAGGGTTTACCGACTTTTTTAAAACTAAACTCAATGTGTTGCTTTTAGGGCAACAAGTTTACTCACTTTTTAAAGTAAAGGAATTAATTGCTTTTTACATTGTATGTTTCTCTGATTGTGGGAAAAGTTGTTTGTGATGAACTTTGGTTCATTATATGATTTTCTCATCACCACATGCTTGTGTTTATGTCTGTGTAACAAAGGTATGATGTGTAGTGCTATTAATTCAAAACTCTAGTGTAAAATACAGTACATTAATGAATTACAGTAATTTACTGTTTGATTTTGAAAAGTATTTTAAGGTTTCTATGGAGTCGGTTTTGTTTTTTTAAATTATTCAATCAAAATATCTTGTTTGAGAGCTAAATTAAATTCATTTTAATAAAAAAAAAAGTTTGTAATTAAAGTTTTGTTAGAATGACTTTAATTTTAAAACACTGTAATACTATTAATACAATCATTTGCACTGCAAAAAACAAAGAATCTCTTAATTTTTTCCATTTATGACAGTCAGTCAGTCTTGAAAAGCTGTGGGCATAACCCAGGGTTTCTGCAGGTTTCACCAAGTCAAATTTAAGTCTTTTTAAACCATTTTAAGACCATCAAGAACAAAATTCCTGACTTATTTAGGGCCAAACACTATGGATCTTTATACAATACAATACAATATTTATTTATAAAAAAGCACATTTGAAAACAACCAAGGTTGTAAAATATATAAAGGAATATAAAAGAAACATTTAACAAATAAAAGCAATAAAACAGTGATCAAGGAGTATTAAAAGCAAGAGAAAATAAATAGATCTTTAAAACAGACTTAAACACAGAAATGGATGGGGAAAGTCTAATGTGAATTGGTAGACTGTTCCAGAGTTTAGGACCAGCAACAGCAAACGCTCGATCACCTCGTTTTTTTAGGCGTGTTCTGAGATCATAAGATCTCAATGATGGAGAGGGGGTATACGGACAAAGAAAGTCAGTGAGGTACTGAGGAGCAAGATTATTGACGGCTTTGTAAACGAATAATAAAATATTAAAATTAATTCTGTATGTAATGGGTAACCAGTGAAGAGCAGCTAAGATTGGAGTTACCGACTCATACTTGCGGGTGCCAGAGAGTAGTCTAGCAGCTGCATTTTGTACCAGACAAGAGAGAAGACTGAGAACTACCAAAATAGAGAGAGTTACAGGAATATAGACTTGTTATGAAGGCATGAATCACCGTTTGAAAACTTCTCTGGGATAACTTGACTTTAGACAGTTGTCTAAGGTGGTAAAAGCACTATTTTACCCCAGTACTGATAGCCCAACAGAAAAAATAAATAAAAATTACTTTCCCCATCGGAAAACTAATTCAAATGATTTCTTAGCCACATATTTTAAACAATGTGTCAAAACAAGCAGAGCCTTGGTCTATACATATTTATTCAACATTAAAAAAATAATAATAATAAAATAAATCAAATCTTGAAATGTATGAACAACAGACTGTTATAATATAATGAAAAGCCCCAAGCCACTGTTTTCAGATGTCTCCATTTTCTGCCATCCACACTGACACAGAACAGCAGCACTTTAAAACCGAAATGGCCTCTCCAGCGTTTTCAAAATGCTTCGTTTTAGGGATAGTGTGGAGGGATTGTGTAAGCATAGCAAAACGTATGCGTTTTAAAACTAAAACGTATAAGTGTAAACTGGGCCTTACACTACCCTAAGCACAACCTAACAGTCTACTTATATTCTGATGAGATTTAGTTGGCATGTATTGTAGATGCAATGCAACTTAAATTCAACAAAATGCGTTAAAGGGACCATCCAAATAAATGTGATACCAGTGACAGAAATAAAATGTAGAAAGTAGCTATTTCTGCACCTCGGGCTAAAAATTCAGTCAAAACCTATAGGAATTTCCAAATAACCTGTTGAAATTTCTCATCAGAACTTCAACCTTTAATCAGTAAAACTTTAGTTGGTCTCTCCTGTTCACAGTCAGAAGTGTCCGTCTAGTTTATACAGCGAGTTTAAATGTGCGCTCTTCAGAAGCCAGGCAGCAGGAGTCTACAGTGGATGGAGAGAATTAGCGGGAAACTGTAAGGAGGAGAAACGTAATTGGCAGGTTTTTTACCTCCTAGACTTTCAGACTGACGGTGTGGATGAAAAGAAGTCTTGTAATAAAGTGATGCTGATGTTCTTGCACTCTCTCATCTCTGTGATTAAACACACGAGCAGGAGTGTGTGTTTGAGAGATGCTCATTAACCGTCAGAACACACACTCACACACCTCACACACAGTAAAACATGCAGAAGAGCGAGTAATGAGCGGCTCTTGATGAAATACAGCCAGGAACAAATCTGTAGCAGTCGCCGTGGGTGATGATGTCATTACCACCCTCAGTCACACTGTTAGACACTGGCATCTGCAGATTCAATATGGCTGAGCGCTTAACTATGAGATTATGGTCATTAACTCTTTAAATACATAATAATGTATTAAAAACTCATATTTTTTAATCATTTATTGGCATATACATTTATTTGTTCGCATATTTGCTTAATAAAAATACTTTTTATTAGAATTTTGTCAATTAAAATATGGACAAATGGATTAAATAACCACAGTACATTTTATTTAAAACTAACTTCAACAGGGGCAACACGATGGCTAAGTGGATAGCATTGTCACTTCACAGCAAGAAGGTCGCTGGTTCGAGTCCAGGCTGGGTCAGTTGGCATTTCTGTGTGGAGTTTGCATGTTCTCCCTGTGTAGGTGTGGGCTTCCTCCGGGTGCTCCGGTTTCCCTCACAGTTCAAACACATGCATAGGTGAATTGAAAAAACTAAATGGGCTGTAGTGTGTGTGTTTGAATGCAAGAATGTATGGGTGTTTCCCAGTACTGGGTTGCAGCAGGAAGGGCATCTGCTGCGTAAAATATATGCTGGAATAATTGGCGGTTCATTCCACTGTGGCGACCCCTGATGAATAAAGGGAATAAGCCAAAGGAAAGTGAATGGATGAACTTCAATGGAATGTAGTTAAAACCTATTTTAAGTATGCTAGCATGTCCAAGAAGTTGCTTGATTAGTTACTTGAGGTAGTTTTTTACTTAAGTAAAAATAAAAATCCTTAAAAAAATTTTAATAATTACTTAAGTAAAATAAAAATAATAAAGAATTCTGCAGTGCACTCCACAATAAATACTTTAAAAACAAATGAACTACAATTACTTTTGTTTTATAAATTCAAGATTCATTACCTCCATTTACTGCAATCACAACCATTTACAATCGAAGTGCAAAACATAGTAGATAATCTAAATCTCCAGTGAAACTAAATATTTAAAACACAAGCAAGTCTTTCTTACATTTAAAACACACAATCAAAAACGTAATTTAGGATTGGTCTCAATGTGTATGCTTCCCTACTATTGATCTTATTCTTCAATGTGGAAGTGAACTCGTATTTGCGATTGTTTAGGAACTTCCGATTCAGTTGCCTATAGGAGAAATGACTAGGTATAACAAACTGCAGAAAACGATCAAACTACTCGCTCTACAAACAAGTGTTTGCAAGCCTATACAGACAAAGCAGAATCATAAAATAAGAAAATATTAGTTAACGAGCATAATGAGCTGTTTTTAAACCGGAATGAATGAGACCGGAAGTTTCAAGCCAAAAAGATTCAAAGGGCTGTGCCCACTCGTACGCATGGAATAAGGTGAATATGGCAAGCAAAAAACAGCAACCTGCTGCTTGCATTTGAGGTAAAGTTGGTTTTTAACTCACACATTTGGACATTATCCTTAATAATATAATTTCAGTGAAAAAAAAAGTGAAATCATATCAGCAGCCAAGGATTATCAGAGTACAACAATGTTCCCAATCAATTGAATAGTGCTGATGATGTTTTCAAGTCATACATGAATACGCTTTCAGAGCAAATATTCAAAGTAACGTGGTAAACAAAAGGTACAATTAAAAATGAATGACTGTGCGAATATAAAACCCACTTCTCAATCAAAATCACTGGGGTAATACCTTTTCAATGGTACACTTTTGTGCCATACAGGTAAACATTAGTACATTTAGGGAACACTTTTGTAACTTTTAGGTACTGTGAGGTATACATTTGAACCTTTTAGGTATTAATATGTACTTTTAAAAACCTGTTTCTGAAAAAAACCTTTTGAAAAGGTACCCAGCGACAGACCTTAGCTGGCACAATATACTCTAATTCACTATGTACTTACACACTCAACAGCATAGTATATTATTGTAGTGTTGTCCCAAATGAAACCCCTAACATTTTTTTTACTAAGCGAGAATTAAAACCGTTTCCCTGATGACGTTTGACGGGTGCCAAATTAGTGAAATAAATGTCCAAACTACCTAATAATACCTGCCATGAGTATATCCGCATTCACAAATGGGAGGCGGTATGATCACTCTCGTAGGGGAATTTTGCTTTCACAATCCAAAATGAATAAAGTAATCCAACATCAGTGCCCGAAAGATCCGCCCCTTCTGCTACGTGAGCAAAGCAGTGATTGTTGTGTGCGTAACGTGTCCATCATTCCACACTTCATTTTAACAGTTGAATAAGTGCATCATTCGGGTATTTAAAGTGCATGTTTTCAGTGCGAATGCATTACTTACACTATTATACTACAAAATGGCAAGGAATAGTTTATAAGTTGGGATGCACCTCTTTATTTCTGGGAAATATAGTAATAAAAGTTTTCTAAAAATGACGATGTTGACTAAGAGCAAAAAATAGAATAATAATAATTAACAATAAAGAAAAATGCAGTGTACTACATTATAAAACACTTTAAAAAAATCAGCATTTATTACAATTTTTTAAATTCAGGGCACAAATTAATTGCAAAAAAGATCCATACACTGCAATCACAACACAACCATTCACAAACTAAGAGCAAAACTATATAAACAATCTAACTATCCAGCATAACTAAATAATAAAAACATACAAGTCTTTCCTATATTTACTACAAAACACAAACAAACAAAAACATAGTTTCAACATCTAGGCCCTGTCTCAAATCGCATGCTTCCCTACTATATAGCAGTTAAAAAACAGCAATTTACTACTTGCAACAGAATAACATGGAAAAAAAAATAAAATATCACAGATTTTTGCAATTTTAGCACCAAGATGAAATGCTTTAGTATGACAAACCAACTATCAGCACAACAATTAAGAAAATCAACAGCCTGTGCAACATATATTAACTTCAATTCGGCAATGAATTCTAAAAACATATTCCTCAGTACTACATATATCTCTATACTACTGTGTCTACTGTATTTCCAATCAAATAAATGCAGTTCACTCACCTGTTACAAACAGCTTTTGATGGAAGGCAGCTAAATGCTAACACACGGTGATGTACTGCATTACAGCATGACTCTGAAGCTGAAGTTTGTCCAAGGAGTTGCTAGATTTGTGGTTTGGCAATTTTTGCTAATCAAGTCAGCTTAAGGGGTTTGAAAGTTAAAGCATTTAATATCAAGCTGGCACTGGCACTAATGTTTGTGATGCTATTTTCCCTCCAAAGTGATGTCACTTCCTGCCTGATGATGTCACCAGGGGATGGTTCTTGCAATTTAAAGGGATATAGCAGAATATTTACTAAGCGATGTTACATACATATGAAAAATGTACCAGCTGATTATCATTCATTATTTTATTAACATTTAGTAAATAGGGGATCAAAATAGAGGAAAAAAAGCAGAAATGCTTATATTATTTCTATATTGAATGGAAATATTTACAAGATACACTTAAAAGGATTTATTGTTTGCAGGAAGGACAAAATTACTATTTAGAATGAAACAAGTGTGTAAAAAATGATAAAAATACTAGTCATTTTCATGAAATAATCACAAATACTCAATTAAACACATTTTAAATAGAGGAGTTTTCTTTAACATCACATTGCAATATTCTGTTTAGTTACAGATCACTTTAGTTCAGGGGTGTCCAAACTCGGTCCTGGAGGGCCGGTGTCCTGCAGATTTTAGCTCCAACTTGCCTCAACACACCTGCACGGATGTTTCTAGAAAGCCTAGTAAGTGCTTGATTAGCTAGCCCAGGTGTGTCTGATTGGGGTTGGAACTAAACTTTGCAGGACACCGGCCCTCCAGGACCGAGCTTGGACATGCCTGCTTTAGATGAAGTTTAATGAACATTGTTCGCAATCAAATGTATTTAAAGTGCTTGTTACCCAGTATTTCTACCAAAATTAGCATGACAATGCCAGACATTATTTAGTTGTAAACTACAAAGTTGTTGAAGTTCAAGATCTCATAATGCAATTAAAAAGCACAAAATCAGCAGAAAGCAACCCATCAGTAGAAATATTTACAGATTATACTTATACACCGTCTGTAAATCAGTTAGAGAAGTGAATCTGGACTCTTTTCATTAATTTTCCTTCGGCTTAGTCCCTGATTATCAGGGGTCGCCACGGCGGAATGAACCAGATGCCCTTCCAGCCACAACTTAGCAATGGGAAAAACCTTTACACTCTCACATTCATACACATTTATACGCTACAGCCAACTTTGTTTACCCAATTCACCTTTATAACCAGAGCACCAAGAGGAAACCCGAGCCAACACGGGCAGAACATGCACACAGATATGCCAACTGGCCCAGCTGGTAATCGAATCAGCAGCTTTCTTGAGGTGACAATGCTAACCACTGAGCCACTCTGCCGCCCTGACTCATTCCACTAGTTCAGAATTATTTCATTATTTTAGGAGAAGCTAACTTAATCTTTAAAACTTAGCAGACCCTCTACATTCACAATATAAACCATATGCATTATAGTATATTCCTTTTAGTCAAATTATTGAATAATATGCAAATGTTTATATGATTTATGTACAATACAATTTGAATAGTGATATTTTCTGTATTTTAGTAGACAGCTTTGATTACCAAACAAGTGGTTTTATTTGGATTTGCACTGTAAAATAAAAGTTAAAAAGTGGTTATTTTTTATTTCATGCGTTAAGTTTTTGGTTACTATAGTCAAGCCGGAAATTATTCATTCATTCATTTTCCTTCAGCTTAGTCCCTTATTTTTCAGGGGTCGCCACAGCACAATGAACCGACAACTATTTCAGCATATGCTTTATGCAGCGGAAGCCCTTCCAACCACAACCCAGTACTGGGAAACACCCATACACTCTCACATTCACACACTCATACGCTACGGCCAATTTTAGCTTATTCAATTCACAGTGGATAAGTGGAGCACCTGGAGGAAAACCCACGCCATCATGGGACAATTCTCAGAGGATTTTATCTGGCCCTGACCTATGATCATTAATGAATAAATTAATAAGTATTCTGGTGTACGTTCAGTTTTAGTAAGTTTTATAAAAGTTTTATAAAAGTGGGTCTCCACCTAAGGATACTCATCCCGATGCCTCTAGAGATTGCGCAGTGCCATTGATTTGATCCAAGACCTGTGAAGCGATGATGCCTACCATAGAGCACTTTTAGAGGTCTCCATAATCCTGGGCCAGGTCGTATTCTGAGCAGATGCTATGAAGGTCATGGAGGAGTGGAGAGCATGAGACTGATTCCTGAAAGACCCTAGCGAAAGATGAGTCTTCTCATTGATCCCATGGGCCAGCCTGAACACCCAGTGACCTACTCACGCCTGCAGCTTCTCCACAGTGGACGTCCAGCATTCTCCAGCCTCCTAGACTGCAACTCTGCACAAGAAGTGTGGCCAGAAGAGAAATGGTGGCGCTCAACTGAGTCTGGCTTCCCTCATGTTTTTTTTTTCATTCACTTTCATCAATTGGTAAAGTTTGTTTCTCGCCGCTGTCACCACTGGCTTGGTTTGGGACTTGTGGAGCTGCGCATCGATGGATTTGCTCTTCAGTGTTTGGACTTTCAGCAGTGAAAATTAAACCACACTGAACTGAAATTCAACTCTGAAAACTGGACTGACACAGTTTCAATTTACTAGATCTTCTATGTGAAGCTGCTTTGACACAATCTACATTGTAAAAGCGCTATAGAAATACACATGAATTTTTAATGTTCAGTACAGCGCACACTAAACCCAAAAAAGCCAATGATTTAGAAAACACTCCACAAATCATACTCCTGCACTGCTCAGTTTGGCTGACACAGAGAAGGGTGTTGCGGTTTGATGGTAATTCTGCACTCAATATATAAAAACGCTTGATTTTTCAGCAGCCGCTGCAGATTTGAGTTATCCATCAGGCCTCAAAAAAGGCCCAAACTCCCTGTCACGGCATGTGGACGTACGCTGACCGCTGCGGTCAGGCTTTTTTTCCTGTGACGTGCTGAGTTATGATTGTTCTCAACAAGCCATTTTTCCTCTCCTGCCTTCCACCGCAACCATCACAAACTACCCGCCGACAACAAAGCTCACTAGAAGGAATGATGTGCAGCTATTTGTTTTGCAAGGAAATGAAATATTTATCATCCGCGAACACCTACCAGGAGCAGGCAAAGGCTCATCTCTGGACCCTGTGGCAGTACGTCTCCTCCGGGGCCCAGACATGGCCCCGGTTGTTCCTGCTGGGAAACACCTTTGCTTTTTTTTAGCCTGGATTTCAAAGCCTCCAAAAAGGGAAGATTGTGACGTCCCAGGAAGAGGAATAGATGGAGACGCAGGGGTCAGCGCTGTGGTTCTGGTGTTGAGTCAATTACCATCTGGGCCGAACGGATGATCTCTGCTCAACATCAACACCTCAGAGCAGCCGGTGTCCGGATCAGGGGTTCTGGAGGGACGTGCAGCAACCCCGATTCATTCACGCTTTGTCATTTCACCGCATGCAGGGATTTAGATATTCGACTACTTTAATGATTTCTTTTAGGAGTTTTGAGGAAGTTATATTGTGTAGCTACGCTAAATAATTCTTGTACACTGTAAAAAAAAAAAGATCTGTTAATTAATAATTTATGTATTTTAAGTGTTTTCTATTTATTTACGGTTGTGAACTGCATTATAGGATCTTGATTTCTGCTCTGTCGACTTTTGATGTTGAAAATTCAACTCTACAGTTTAACAAAGTGACTTTTATTGACGTTTTAGTAGTTTGAAATAATATAATGGATAAGACATAATATGTAAAGAAATAACTCTGTAAAATAACAGAAAATGTACTGCCAGTTTTGAACCTCTCGCATTCAATCTGCCCAGGTGGTGGAATGAACTCCCTAACTACATCAGAACAGCAGAGTCACTTGCTGTCTTCAAGAAATGACTAAAAACTCAACTATTTAGTCTCCACTTTCCTTCCTAATCTGTAACTGCCTCTCTGGCTATACCACTAAATGTACTCTCTCTCTCTCTCTCAAAAAAAAAAAAAAAAAACATTTCTAATGCTTTGCTTCTTAGACTTTACACACCTGAATCTTGTCTATAGCACTTGTTCACTGCTGCTCTTATAGTTGTGTAAATTGCTTCCTTGTCCTCATTTGTAAGTCGCTTTGGATAAAAGCGTCTGCTAAATGACTAAATGTAAATGTAAAATGTAAATGAACCAAAATATCCAACACATATCTAGAAAATGTATCACTTTAAAGGTGCTGTATGTAAGTTTTTTGACTTTTCTTAAGCATAAACATATTATAATATGTTTGCAGATATTTAAGAAACATGCTAAGTGACCATTCTTGTTTATCTGAAAAACAATGCTGAAGTCAGATATTCTGCTCTGAAAATGTGTTTTCCGTGCTGGAACGCTGTCTTTGTTTTGGTCATTTTAACCGGATTTAGCCAGTTTAGCCAATTATATTTCAGCACCTCGGGGTTGCCTTGGAGGAAATCAGCATATTTAATTCATTCAGTCAGAAAGGCTCTGAAAGCATGCGTCCGTGACTGAAATGTGACCTCCTGTGGACAGTAACAGACTCCGAAATGAGACGTAGATTCAGAGCTCCACATGAGGTTATTAATTAGCAAAAAATATAAATATTACAAACGCAAACATTAGGTAAGCAGGCTACATTGTAACCCCGTGTCTTAACAACACGCTTCGTGATGAGATACGCAGTGATAAGAAACTTGGTTGTTTGCACTAGACGAAACACGACAGAAATGTAAATACAGCCATTCAGAAGCACAGAATAGTGCACTCACTCACGAAATGGTAAGGTTTATAATCTATTTAATACATATTAATATTTTACATTACATTTTTACATATTTACCTTTAACATCTTTAACAATAATAAATGTACATGCTGAATCACTCATATATGTTCAGTTCTAAAGTTCAATATCACACGGTTTATTTTATTTTTAAGATTTTAGTTGAACTGCTGCTGCTTTCAGTTTATGGCAATACAAGTCATGTAACATTGAAACGCTCAGTGTTAGCATTTAACACTGAATAAAGCACATAAGGAGTACCTGAGGTGATCATTGTCAGTTTTCTGTTGTTCAGCTGTGAGCAATAGGAGCCATTTCTAATATATCAATTTGAGGTGTTGGTTAGGACAAAAACTCCTTTTATTATAGAAAATATTTATTCTATTGTGTGCCGCTGCTTTTATTTAGAATATGGTTTAAATCAGCCTTTAGGTTCGATCGTCAGACTCGCTCCTATCCTTAATCTGGTAACCTGCGCTTACGTTTACCTAGTTCAAAAGCATAAAAAAATGGAGAAATATAAAACATGAATCACAAAATACAGAAAACTGCTCATTTATGGATATTTTTACAGTGAATATAGGCCCACACAGAATCTGCGTGCGCAGACTTCCACAGATTTTTTCCCCATCATTTAATGTGTGTAAATGTATACTTATTCAGTTTTTATATTAATTACGGTAAGATTATTGAATAATCTAAAATGTTTGTGATTTCTTTACAATACAGTTTCTAAATATTTTATGTATTTTAGTATATATTCATAAACGAGACCCGCTTTGTTTTCCAAACAAGTCATTTGTATGTTAAATCTTAAATAAGTTATCATTTTTATAATAATTTAAGTTTTTAGTTATACTGTACTCTCAAAATTCTTCCTGATAAAAATCATTATACAATGATTTGCCTAATTAGCGTGAAAATGTTGCACACTTCTTATCAAATTCATTTAACAATGCAAGATCAAGTTGCATGTGGTGTGGCTTTGCTCCATTTAATTATCCAATGTGTCCACTTGTCTGAGATATCCTGAAGCAGCAGTACTGTTCTGTACTGTCGCATGAGATTCCTGTATTTTAAAAGATAAATATAAATAACATTAATGCACATCAGTAACTCGCCAGTAACTTATTTAATGCATTTTCCTGTAAGAAAACATAATTGGAAAATCATAATTAGTAAATAATTGGAAATCCTGTGACCGCACTAATCAAACCCCTGGGAACAACTGTGGAAGGATCCAAAGTTCACAGTGCCTGTGTTCTCTGAACTCCTCTCAAGCGGTGGACTTCTTCATTATGATTGTTTGCCGTCGAACCGCGTCATAGCTCATTACCATAAAGTTGACTTGATTTCAACTCTCCTCGATGCCCACACCGGCGAAGACGCTGCTCCTAGCTGCTTATCGCTGCCGACTCTCATTGAAAATGAATGACTTCCGGCTACTTTGACGCTCTCGCCACTTTCAGTGTGAACGTACGGTGAGCATCGCTGACGCAGCAGTGGTTTCGCGCTGGGTCTATAGATAGTTTCGGCGCTGGGTCTATTTTTGCCGTGCTGCTCACGCTTAATTAAAGTGACAGTGCATTGATAATGACCAAAACACATTGAATGACAGTAAAAAGTAGCAATTTTACTCAATAAATGCGTTAATAATATCCACTGATTTATATATAGTCAATCAAATGAACTTAAACGATTAATAACTGCAACAAACATTTATATAGGCCCGAACTCCAAAACCAAATGTAAAACAATTTTAGTATCAGTTTTGCTTAAGTTGCACACTAGTGTTGCAGGGGAAATAGAAAGTGGCCGCTTTAAGACTACTATTTACGGGAGTTGTAGTCCATAGCGAAGTGTATTGTGGGTAGTGTAGTTCGACACACATGCTGGATGATGTGAGCTCGCTGTGTGCTGCCCTGTGTGCTGTGCAGCTGAAGCAGAGGAAGAAAGCTTTATTCGGCTTTGTTTTATGTTCACTCAAGTTATTCCACCCAGGAGCTGTTTTGCACTGTGAACCAGACAACACGAAAATGATTACTAACATGATTACTTTTGTCCGTCTCATCCCTTGCACGAGCTGTTACTCTGCCGATGGACATTACTGAAGCAGAGAAAGTAACACTAGTTTGATCAGGTATACTGTAAATATCATTATAACTATATTGTATAAATATTATTAAATCTATAACGTTAGGCCCACAACAACCTGACAATCAAAAACCAAACGACATGATATCACAGGCGATTGTCTTCTGAGTGCACCAGACATGAATGACACTCCTCATAGAGCTTGAGAAGCTTACAGTACTGTATGATCTATATCATTTGTAAAATAAAGACTTGCAGGTTAAAGAAACAGCATAGGAGGAAGTTACCGTGAGCCTTGGTGCAGATGAATAGTTTTTTTAAAAGTATATTTGTATATAGAGAGAGATGTAACTAGACAGAATAGACAGAGATTGGTTGATCTCTGCAGCAGTTGCCGAAGAGCTGCGCGCTGCAGACGCAGCTGGTGTGAAAGACAAACGCCTGCGAGGTGCTTCTGCTCTCAATACGCGCTGCGCACGCTCTGCTCACGCACTGCCTCACTTGCGGTGTGAAACAGGTGTAAGATTTGGTGCGGCCTCTTATTGCGGTCTCAATGGATCGACTCAGTTTGTGTCTCTGGGCAAATCGGACATGGTTGCTAATGTTTAGTCCCTCATACATATATTGGTTCAAAACTGTCCTCTACTCAACCAATAAACACAGACTTTTGTCTTAAATTCAAAACAATTCAAAACTAGATTAAAGACCTATCTGCTCAGTAAAGCATACACTTAGTGCACCCTTTAGCGGGTTTCCACACAGGTTATGCATCTTGTTGATATACACTGTGAACATCAGCTACGCTAATTATTCTCTTTATTCTCTATTTCCACCTGGGGATACTCATCCCGAGGCCCTCAGACTATGCAGAGTCACTGATTCGATCCAAGACCAACGACGAGATGATCCCAAGGTTTCCATATCCTGGACCAGGCCGAATCCTGAGCAGCTGCTGTGGTGGTCATGGAGGAGTGGAGAACATGAGACTGATTCCTGTGACGCTCCAGAGACAGACGAGTCTTCGCTGAGGCCAGCTTCCAGCCTCCGCCACTAAGACTGCAGCTCTGCACAAGACGTTTGGCCAGCGGAGAAATTAAAATGGTCGTGCCCAACTGAGCCTGGTTTCTCTCAAGGTTTTTTTTCTTCACTTCCGCCATTAGTGAAGTTTTTTTTCCCTCTCCGCTGTCGCCACTGGCTTGCATGGTTCGGGATCTGTAGAGCTGCGCATCGTTGGATTTGCCCTTCAATATTTGGACTCTCAGTAGTGATTATTAAACCACACTGAACTGAGCTAAACTGAACTGAACTTAAACACTACAAACTGAACTACACTGTTCCTATTTACTGTGACCTTTTATGTGAAGCTGCTTTGACACAATCTACATTGTATAAGCGCTATACAAATAAAGGTGAATTGAATTGAATTGAATTAACAAGCCCTAATTGACAAATTTGATCAGCTGCACAGTGAAATGATAGCGTATATGCACGATTGAAATTAGTTATAGATGAAATGAGTTATTAAAACTATTATGTTTAGAAATGTGTTGAAAAACAATCTTCTTTCCGTTAAACAGAAATAATATACAGGGGGGCTAATAATTCAGGAAGGCTATTAATTTTGACTTCAACTGTACATATACTGTACACTCCAATAAAGCGCAGATACTTGAAAAAACAGTACTTAAGTAGATTAATGAAGAGAAAATGAATCCCTGTGGGCTGTGCGTGGTTTTGGGCTCTCTAAAGGAGTGGGTCAGGCCAATGTAAGCAGCTCTGGGTAAATCTGTATGTCAGAGAGCCTGTGTAAGTCCAAGGCCACAAGACTGACACTTGACGCACGTTTAGAGACATGTTCGGGCTGCAGGTCCGTGGAGGTGTAGCTCTGGACCGCTTCTCTTCAGTGGCTTGACCTGCTGCTCCGGCCGCTGTTCAGACATGAACCACAGTTTGGGGTCTGGACCCTTGAGTGTCACACTCACACACATGCACACAGACACCCCCCACACATACACACACACAGATTCAGGAACTGCTTTAGCATACTTATAAATCATTCACAATATCAGTCTTCAGCTG
Organism: Danio aesculapii; assembly: GCF_903798145.1. Lineage (NCBI taxonomy): Eukaryota > Metazoa > Chordata > Actinopteri > Cypriniformes > Danionidae > Danio > Danio aesculapii. The sequence continues at coordinate 44,343,064 of NC_079446.1, read as the reverse complement.
TTGAATAAGAGATTTCACTTTCCCCCATATGTAAATGACGACCTTAGATTAGACCTTATGCATGAAATATTACACACTTCAGCAATTCTGTTACTGGATACTTTCACATTATTGAGAGCAATAGTGAATGTGACACTCTTGCTGTTGGAGAAGCTACTTTTAAAAGTCATATTATTTATAGTTTAGATACAATATACATTATGAACATAATTATTTCATGTTGTCTTAAAACATTCAATTCACTAATTTTATTTTTCTAAAAAAAAATCAATCAATTAATATTGATAATTACAATAATAATAAGATTTTTGTTAATACATTAAATTATTACATAAAATATTATAAGATCAAATATTATGCAAATATTTAAAACATTTAATAATATTTTTATCTTAAATTGCAGTTTATTATTATTATTATTATAAATAATAATAACAACAATTATTATTATTATTGGTATTATTATTATTATTACATTAATAATATTATTATTATTAATAATAATAATAATCATCATCATAATCATCATCATCAACTTCATCATACTTAATAACATATCAATATTAACTTTTATTATTTATTTTTCTTAATAATATTAATATTAATAATAATAATAATATTAAGATATTGATATTACTACTATTAATATTGCATAAAATATTAGATCAAATATTATGCAAATATTTAAAACATTTAATTATGACTTAATCCAAAATTGTTTAATAATAATAATAATAATAATAAAATAATAATAAAATAATTATAATAATAATAATAATTAATTGCATATCAATAATATTTTAACTATTGGTATTATTATATAAATATATACAACATTTAACATTTAACAATAATATTTTGATAACTGATAAATTGCCAATACTACTACTACTACTACTAATAATAATAATAATAATAATAAACAATTATTAACATTTTAACTATTATGATTATCATATAAATATGTACTATAATATATAACACTTAATAATAATATTTGAATGATGAAGTTCAATCCTTTTTTAGTTTTTTTTCTCAATAATATTATTATTATTATTATTATTAATAATAATAATAAACTTGAAAATAATAATAGGGCGACGCAGTGGCTAGTGCATTCGCCTCACAGCAAGAAGGTCACTGGTTCGAGCCTCGGCTGGGTCAGTTGGCATTTCTGTGTGGAGTTTGCTTGTTCTTCCTGTGTTGGCGTGGGTTTCCTCCGGGTGCTCCGGTTTCCCCCACAAGCCCAAAGTCTTGCGGTATAGGTGAAATGGGTAAGCTAAATTGTCCGTAGTGTATGTGTGTGAATGGAAGTGTATGGGTGTTTCCCAATGATGGGTTGCAGCTGGAAGGGCATCTGCTGCGTAATACATATGCTGGATATGTTGGCGGTTTATTCCACTGTGGTGACCCCTGATGAATAAGCAGTTAAGAAAATGAATGAATGAATTAATAATAATAATAATAATAATCTTAACACTTCTGGACTTTTGGTTAAAGTAATCCAGATTTTTTTACTTTTTAAGTTTTAAAAGTTTTAAAAACCTGTTTAAAAACAGTAAATAATCAAAATTACAGGTCCACCAAAACAGCTAGGTTCACCAAGATACAGATTCAAATATTAACATACACTAATCAAACTCAAATAATGACCAAATCACAGCAGTGTATCCATCTAAAACAGTTTCAGCCTTCGTTTTACGGTGGTTTTGACCATGTCATTGTCCTCTCATTATCGGCCAGTGTTTTGGCTAAGCCATGGCAAAGCTCTGACGGGACGTCTGGTTCTGTTTAACCCAATTCATTGTCCAGCGAGGATCATGAAAGCTGGAGCAGAAGTGAAACACAGACCAGCAGGAAACGTCTGTGGGTGTAAACCCTGTCAGAAACACTCACTCTCTCCGTCCCGGGCCAAACAGCAGGCAGAGGAGAGACTGTAAAAGTCATTGAGCTCTCAGAGATGCTCTTAGTGCCTCTAATAGGCCAGAATAAAACATAAGCACCTTATTAAGAACGGGCTTCATTACATAGGCCTGCTTTTTATGGCCGGACTGATGTGATGGCAATTACTGGCGAATCTGAGAACACCTGGAGGAGGGCGAAGCGGCGGTGGGAGCTTTCTGACGCTTGTTTCGTTTCAGTTTTATGGCTTTTAAAGAGTCGAGACCTGACGTTCACCTCCAGCAACTACATGCTATTGATCTGAAGCAGCCGAGATGGAGAAACCACACAAGAAAATGTGTGAAAATGTACATTTTTCGCTTTCTAAATCACCTCGTCCGCTTGATCAAAGAAGGTATTACTTCTAGGGTGAAATCTTAACAAGACGAAGGACTGGCAAATGAACTATTTTTTACTGTAGTGTTGAATTTGAGATGAATGATCATATTTTTAAAGGCGAGAAGACTTACTGTAATCTTAGGATTAGAAAAGTTACTGATTGTTGTTTACTATTGACTTACTTTTCAAATGAAGATATCACGAACAGACTGCCTTATTCATATAATGGATATATAGACTATATACAGTTGAAGTCAAAATTATTAGCCCCCTTTGCTTTTTTTTCCCTTTTTTAAATATTTCCCAAATGATGTTTAACAGAGTAAGGAAATTTTCACAGTATGTCTGATAATGTTTTTTCTTCTGGAGAAAGTCTTATTTGTTTTATTTCGGCTAGAATAAAAGCAGCTTTACATTTTTTATGAACCATTTTACGGTCAAAATTATTAGCCCCTTTAAGCAAATTTTTTTCAACTGTCTAAATTCAAGCTGACAAGCTCGAGTGATGTTACTGTCGCTGTACGGTAGCCTCGCTGCGTGTTAGATTCGCAATTTACATTTTTATCAGAAAATACCTCCTCATTCGCTAAATATTTGTCTCTCCTACTTAGGGTGAACATTCCCCTAACACACTTATACAAACAAATCTACTTTTAAATGTCTCGAGCATCTGCTTGTTGTTTGTAGCTTTAGCCTGCTAGCACCGCTGGTCAGCTAAAGCTACCGACCTCTTTCATTCACTTATTTTCTCATTTACTGGCTTTGCTCTTCACCCTGTACAATGTCGCTTGTGTGTCTGTTCTTGAGTGCAGGAGAAGCATCAATGGAGGCGTTGGAGCTGGAGTACCAGATTCGCTCCCTCAAGATGAAGCAAGCGCGGCTACGGGAACAACGGGCTTTGCTCGATGTACCCCGTGCTCGCTCATCTGAGGTAAGTGTACAATACAATCACAGCGTCTTCCTCAACCCCACGTGTTTATCTGTCCAGGCCCAGCGCACCGAGGACGCGGTTCTCCCAGGCGTCATTCACACCGACACGCGGCTACCACGGCCCCTGGGTGCAGCCGTGTAAGGTGCTTGCCAGATCTCCTCCTCCAGTGTTCGAGATCCCGACGGAGAACCGCTTCACCCCTCTCCGCGAAACGAGTTGCGATGTGGCTATCATCGGTGACTCCATCGTGTGCCACGTACGCTCCGCTTCTACAGAACAAACCATCGTTATATAATAACTTGCCTAATTACTCTAACCTGCCTAGTTAACCTTATTAACCTAGTTTTCTGCTTGTGAGGGACTGTTCCTACTCTCAGGTCACATCATTCAAATGAAAAGCGCCACATTGTCCCCCGATAATGTCAACAGACTGGACTGTCTTAACTGGCTGAATATAAAGGAGGACTAAACAAAATTGTTTCTACTTTATAATTAATGTTCTTATCTCACAGCAATACAACTTTTCAATGAGTGCAATTGTTTGTATTCATTACTTTTTATTATTATAATTTCCATATTTGTAATGCCTGTATTTTGGATTTTTTTGTAGTCCACTTAGAATCCAACATGGAAATTATTTTTGCTGGTTATTGGCATTCATTGTTTTGAAATTCAAATGGCATTTACATGCCTGTGTTATTATTTCTGTAATAAATATGGCTGTCAAGCCAACAGTTTGAGGATCTTGATGGTTTATTGCACGTATGTTGTTGAAGAAATCTGTGTTACAAGTTAAACAAAAATTCTAATAAACAATTATATTTTGAATTGAAATAGTTTTCTGTCTTGCGTTTACGTGAATTTTACATTTGAATAGCCAAAACTACAAAGTTTCAGTCTTTTAAATCCAATTAATTGTCTTTTAAATCCAAAAAAAGTGCAATTAATTAGTTATTTTTATTTAAACGACTAACAGCACTATATATATTATCAGTGTTTCCTCTAGGATTTTTACCAGCTGTGGTGGCAGGCCTTTATTTTTTACACAGATCTACCAACTACCTACTGCGTTATTTCAATAACAAATGTCGTGAGTGGCAGAGACATATCAGAGTGTTTTTTTTTTTGTTTAAACCTTCCATATTTGGGATTTGGGACACTTTGTGACATTATTAAGCTTGGAAAACAATTATTTTAGTCTAAAATGAGCCATTTATTAAATTTAAAAAACTATTCTGGCAAATGTTTTGCACAGCTCTTCCAGCTGCAACACAGTACTGGGAAACTCCCATTCACTCTCGCATTCACCCATACTCATACACTATGGCCAATTTAGTTTATTCAATTCACCTATAGCGCATGTCTCTGGACTGTGGGGGAAACCGGAGCACCCAGAGGAAACCCACACCAACATGGGGAGAACATGCAAACTCCACACAGAAATGCCAACTGAGCCAGGACTCGATCCAGCAACCTTCTTTATTTTTTACAAAATATCATTCCTTAGAGTAGACTTTGATATTTGTACTTTGTAGATCCTTTTTAATCCCAAACATACATACTACTCACTAACATACAAAAGGTAAGAAGCATGATAGGACCCCTTAAAATTAATAATTAAAATGTATCCCAATAAATAATTGTATCCATATTTTAGCCAGGTTGAAAAAACAGGTTGTGGAAGTATGGGAAATATAATATAAAAACGGTGTGGAGCACGCTCAGAAATGCACAAAGTTTTCCAAGAAGTACAGTGGAAGTCAGAATTATTATTAGCCCCCATGAATTATTAGCCCCCCTGTGCAATTTCTCTTTAACGGAGAGAAGATTTTTTTCAACACATTTCTAATCATAATAGTTTTAATAACTCATCTCTAATAACTGATTTATTTTATCTTTGTCATGATGACAGTGAATAATATTTGACTAGATATTTTTCAAGACACTTCTATACAGCTTAAAGTGACATTTAAAGGCTTAACTAGGTTAATTAGGTTAACTAGGTAGGTTAGGGTAATTAGGCAAGTTGTTGTATAATGATGGTTTGTTCTGTAGACTATCGAAGAATAAAAATGCTTAAAGGGGCTAATAATTTTGACCATAAAATGACCTAAAAAAAGCTTTTATTCTAGCCAAAACAAAACAAAGATTTTTTTCTAGAAGAAAAAATATTATCAGGCATACTGTGAAAATTTCCTTGCTCTGGAAATATTTAAAAAAGAGCCAGAAGAACAAAAAATCAAAGTGAGGCTAATAAGTGACTTCAAGTGATATGGTGTTCTTATGTGTCTGGTGCATATGGAGAGGAAATGAGTGTGACATCTCCACCTTTAAAAAAAGTAAATAAATTACCAAAAAAATATAACAATAAATGTCAAGAAATAAGATCAGATTCTTAGATATCAATTTAAAGGACAAAAAAACTACAATAGCATCTCCTGACGGAGAGTTGTAGAGTAAAGCTAGTGAATAAACAACAAGCCTGTACACTATTGGAGCTGTTTAAGCCATTATAAAGCATGAATGCTAAAGCCATTAGAGAACGAGGGAAGCAGAAAAGAGTAATTGTACTTGTATTGAGGCCCATGACTCTGCAACATCAAAGTCATTGTGATTGAGTCCGTCTCATCATGCCGATTTTCCCCCTGCCGATAAATCTACCTGGAGAAATGCTTTTGAATGCGTGCATTTGATCTGGTATGCAGGCGACACATGTCACTGTGGTCTTTCATAGCCTGCCATGTGGGCAAAACTTGATTTCTTTTGGCACCAGGGCACAACAGAGAGTGTGGATTTCAATAGCAGAGGATCTTTGCATGTAGAGGAGCTGCTGGAAACCACATTTGTTTTTCAGGACAACCGTACAATAATCCAAACAAACTCTGTCTTGGGCACAACACCATCAGACGTCCCACAGTGCTCACACACACATGCAGACACACACTTTTCTTTACTTATTGAACCTGTTCTGTATTTCATAGAACGACCTTGTGGTGGCATCAGAATTTAAAATATTAAAAAGAATGAACTAAAGTAAAGCAGCAATGGCTTTGCGAACGCTCCCAAAAAAAGTTGTTTTTATTTGAAACAAAATAAACCTGTTTGAAAAACAACAACAATTATAATAATAATAATAAATAGCAATAATAATAATTGATTCTTTCATTCATTTTCTTTTTGGCTTAGTCCCTTTATTAATCAGGGGTCGCCACAGCGGAATGAACCGCCAACTTATCCAGCACATGTTTTACACAGCGGACGCCCTTCTAGCTGCAACCCTTTACTAGGAAACATTCATACACACTCATTCACACACATACACTACGGACAATTTAGCCTACCCAATTCTTCATAGCGCATGTCTTTGGACTTGTGGGGGAAACCGGAGCACCCGGAGGAAACCCACGCCAACATGAGGAGAACATGCAAACTCCACACAGAAACGCTAACTGACTCCCAATAATAAAAATAAATAACAATAATAATAACAAATAGCAATAATAATAAAAATAATATTATTAATACACAGTACACAACAGAAACAACAACAACAACACTACTCCTACTAATATATTATAATTATAACTCTTAAATATTCATTTATTCATGAAAATATGAAAAAAAGACCACTTGAAAGTAATGTAAAAATAACATAAATATATATATATATATATATATATATATATATATATATATATATATATATATATATATATATATATATATATATATATATATATATATATATATTTATATTATTTTTTCCCTCAAAAATCTACAAACAATACCCCATAACGACAATGTCAAAAAAGAGTTTTTGAAATTGTTGCAAATTTATTAAAAATAAAAAACCCGAAAGTTCACATATACATGAGTATTCACAGCCTTTGCCGTGAAGCTCTAAACTGAGCTCAGGTACATTCTGTTTCCACTGATCATACACCTGTCTATATAAGGTCCTTGGGCTGACAGTGCATGTCAAAGCACAAAACAAGCATGAAGACAAAGGAATTGCCTGTAGACCTCTGAGACAGGATTGTCTCGAGGCACAAGGCTGGAGAAGATTACAGAAAATTTCTGCTGATCTGAAAGTTCCAATGAGCACAGTGGCCTCCATCATTTGTAAGTGGAAGATGTTTGAAACCACCAGGACTCTTCCTAGAGCTGGACGGCCATTTAAGCTGAGTGATCAGGGGAGAAGGGCCTTAGTCAGGGAGGTGATCAATAACCCGATGGTCACTCTGTCTGAGTTCCAGCGTTCTTCTGTGGAGATAGGAGAACCTCACAGAAGGACAACCATCTGTGCACAATCCACCAATCAGGTCTGTATGGTAGAGTGACCAGACAGAAGCCACTCCCCACCTGGAATTTACCAAAAGGCATCTGAAGGACTCTCAGACCAGAAGAAACTAAATTCTCTGGTCTGATGAGACTAAAATTGAACTCTTTGGAGTGAATGCCAGGTGTTACGTTTGGAGAAAACCAGGCACCGCTCATCACCAGGCTAATACCATCCCTACAGTGAAGCATGGTGGTGGCAGCATCATGCTGTGGGGATGTTTTTCAGCAGCAGGAACTGGAAGACTAGTCAGGATAGAGGGAAAGATGAATGCAGCAATGTACAGAAACATTCTGAATGAAAACCTGCTTCAGAGTGCTCTTGACCTCAGACTGGAGCGACGGTTAATCTTCCAGCAGGACAATGACCCAAAGCACATTGCCAAAATATCAATGGAGTGGCTTCACAACAACTCGGTGAATGTCCTCGAGTGGCCCTGCCAGAGCCCAGACCTAAATCCTATTGAACATCTTTGGAGAGACCTGCAAATGGCTGTGCATTGTCGCTTCCCATCCAACCTGATAGAGCTTGAGAGGTACTGCAAAGAGGAAAGGGCAAAAATTCCCAAAGACAGGTGTGCCAAGCTTGTGGCATCATATTCATATTCATGTAATTGCTGCCAAAAGTGCATCAACAAAGTATTGAGCAAGACTGTGAATACTTCTGTCAATCAGATTTTTCAGGTTTTTCATTTTTAATAAATTTGCAACAATATCTATCTATCGATCTATCTATCTATCTATCTATCTATCTATCTATCTATCTATCTATCTATCTATCTATCTATCTATCTATCTATCTATCTATCTATCTATCTATCTATCTATCTATCTATCTATCTATCTATCTATCTATCTATCATTATATATATATATATATATATATATATATATATATATATATATATATATATATATATATATATATATATATATAAAATGAATAATAAATGTCAGTCCTTTATCCTATACTGTGGAACTAGTTGAGTGTTTAGTCTTGAAAAGCTATATTTTTTAATTTACATGATCAGATGCATGTGTGTGTGTGTGTGTGTGTGTGTGTGTGTGTGTGTGTGTGTGTGTGTGTGTGTGTGCGTGTGTGTGTGTGTGAGTGTATGTGTGTTTTGTATTCATTAATCTGTAGTGTGACTGTAAATGAAAGCTTGCTGTCGCTCTGCTTATGTGGAGTGTCGTGCGATTGACAGCATATCAGCACAGACTGACAGCTGTAATTACACATATCACTCACAGCACAATACCTGAAATTAAGCATACGCTCAGTAATGGACAATCTGCTCCCACTCTTCAGTTCAACTGCTGAACGAAGGGAGGAAAAAAAAGCGTTGTTCAATGCAATATTAAGACGTCAACAATTCTGACATGTTTTGATGAATAATAAAGCATCAGAAATGACAACAAATGTAATTTATGCTAAATGCCTGTTTTTTTTTTTTTTTTTTAGCAGAAAATGTATGTGGCTGTTTAGACCATTTCAAAGTGGTGATGTCAATGGCTCAACATTTCCTTCTTGTTGTCAAATTATTTCTTAACAAGAGGCAATTTAATCATATTTTAACATTAAAACAGCTGTCATAACATTATTTATCAATATGTGGACATTTTTGGATACTTGGAAGCTTTGGAAATTAAAACTGTAATACAGGTCAGGACCATTGTTAGTGTTTACATCCCTCAAAATGATCTTTAACTAATTATATTGTGCACTTAATCAAATAAGCACAAGAAATGTTGGTTTTGCTTGTTTGATTATTTTGTCTTTTGATATGAAAGAATGTCAAACCTTTCAAATCTGACCAATTTTCTTCAAACAAGAATTGAAGTGTGAGATCTTTATTTACCCCAAGTTTTTTAATGTCCAGCTTCTTTATGATCCTTTTTCAATTGAATTTGTTTGCAAATTTAAAAAAAAAATCAACAATACAAAAACGCAGCATTCCGTTTGTTATTATACCTGTTAATGTAACCCCATGTCAACATTGTAATGATACCATAGAAAAAAGTTTAAAAAAGAAAATTTGATAACTTAAAAGGAGGCGTGGCACCTAACCCCACCCCTAAACCTAACCGTCACTGGGGGATGAGGAAATCGTACTAAATCATACGAATTAGATTGTACGAATTCATACGAATTGCCGTGAGATTGTATTGTAATAACTGGTTATAATCCATTACTGAGAGGATATCAAATTGTCCACATCTGGATCGCGATGCACAGAAGAAACAATTAATTATATGTATATATATATATATATATATATGTATATATATATATATATATATATATATATATATATATATATATATATATATATATATATATATATATATATATATATACATACACAGTATATATTACATTTTTGGACTGAGAAAAGAAAAGAGATTGGAGAGATAGGACAGCTGTCACCCTTACACTTGCCTTGGGTTACCACACAGTCAGCTGCTCTATCAACTTGATGGAAATGCACTTAATTTGCATTTGGGATATTTTCTTTGTTTGCGAAATAATTAACTTACTTTAGAATAAAAACCTGCCCATTGCTGTGATTTAGTTTGTTGTAAAGTCAAGGCTGATTGCGTTATGTTTTCTCCAGCACTGCCACTCTTTACGGCCGTTTTTCATTCAGTGTGTCTTTTCTGTCATGGCTGGGGATGATGGTGTTGGCCTACAGGGCTGCTTTCACCACATCACCGCTTCAGTTTGATTGTCCTCTGACTAACCTGACCGCAGGACGACTTTGTTCTTACAAAGAGGACACCAAATTAACACTGAGCTGTTTCACAGCCCGCGCCTCTGATCTTAATGAGGGATGACCTGGAGAAATATAACATAATTATCCTGATTATTACAATCTTTTTAGCCAGAGAATATAAAAGGCTCATTATTGTTCTTTTTGAATTGTTCATTACGATTATTTTCAAGCCTGCAGCCTTTTCGGGCCAAATGTGGAATGGAGAGACCGAAGAGGAAGAGGGAAAAAAAACGCTGTTCGATTGGTTAATATCCGGCGGTACAGTGGGTTTAGAGAACTCCAGTCTCCCTCGACCCGTATGAATATCCCCCGGCTTTCCTCAATTATTTCTTCATTTTTATTATATATATTTTGTCGTTGAGTAGGGACACTGATCTGTCGGAGGTTCCTGTTAGGGACCTTTTTAACATATTCAAATATATTTGATTTGCTGAAAAGGGAAAATCTGGCTCTATTTTAGCTGTTTCTTGAATAGAGTTTCATTAATTTAAGATGTATCATAGACTAGTTTCAAATTAGCTGTTAGAGACTTAATACAAATACAACAAGCATTTGACTTGTGACTTTCGAATTGTGTTTGAATTGAGGTTTGTTTTGTTATGCATTCGAAGTTAATTGTTATGCCAGGATTTCACCAAGTCAAATTTAAGTCTTTTTAAGGCCTTTCTTAGACATTTATAAATTACATTTCAAACTTATACAATACTAAATGTTATTTTTCTAAAAGATTTTTTTACTCTTACCATCAAAAAAAGTATTTAATTGACAAGCAGTAAAAATTATAATGAACTAAATGTATGCACAACAGTCTGACCAGGTCAGTTGTAACGGAGCGGTTCTGACAACGGACTTGAGGATCCACACACAGTTTATTAAACAGATTAGTCAGGCAGGCAATGGTCAAAACAGGGGCAAACAGAAGCATTCAGGAAATCCAGAATCATAGTCAAGAAACAAGCAAATGGTCAGGACAGGCTGTGAAAACAAGGAAATCAATAAAACTGGGCAAAGGGTCAAAACAAGGCAAGGCTAGACAATATACTGCTTTGTAATGCTACAGCATGACAAGACTCAGCAACGTGTATGTGTTTGAGTAGTGATCTGACGTTGTGCGCCGAGGCTTCGAAGCATGTATCAAAAAAAAACGAGCTTGATTCGTTTTACCATCATCACGTGATCAGTGACGTCCGAAGCTTCACTTTCGCCTATACCCACATGACTGCTTCGAATTTTGATTCAAAGGTTTAAACACCCTCATGGGTTAGTAAAGTGTATAGTGAGAGATTACGCGTCGATTACATACATTTCTCCTGTTTCAAAGCACTGCACCGGTCCCACACACTAGTAATTAAACTAAAATACAATAGTAATTTTTAGTAAAAAGGTTTTGAACCATACTACAGTGTATTAGCATATTTTTTACAACTATCCTTAAAGAAAACCACTGCATATCGTAATATAGTGTTTAACGGAAGCCAGCTGGCCAAAAGCTTCACTCACATAGCCTCCTCCTTACTGCATTCGCCTCCCATGCAGGAATCGCTGGCTCGATCCCCGCTTGGAACTAGCGGGTGGGTGAATGACTAGTTGGAATAAGATGTCAGTACTTTTGAATACCTTGGATTTTACTACAGTCATCTGTGGTGTAATGTAATACACCTTATGTGTAAAAACTACAGTAATTGAGTTATTTGTTTATATTACTGTTGTTGTATTACTACATGAATGAGTTGGTCAGTTGTGAACATTTCACATTGTGGCAACACAATGCTTTCCCACACTTTAACCAGAAGAGGTCCTCATCAAGCTCTGATTTAGAAAGCTTCGAGTAACGAACCTTTTTCCGATACAATTGAGTCGAGCGCTTCATTGGTTCAGAAAGCTTCATTTCACCATCACTATGTTTGAGTGGTGAATATATAGTCCGGATAATCAGTCCATGATGAGTTACCAGCTGTGTGTCGGTGTCCAGATGACTGTCAGCTGTAGCAGGAATGATTGGAACAATGACTTCTGGCGTTTATAGCTTATAGAGTGGCAGGATTGTAGATTGGGTGACAATGCATGTTTTCCTGCAATCTCCAAAGCCTAGATTGCTGGTGATCGTGAAATCAGTGTCATCAACATACTGTATATGGACTATAAATACATGGAGAGCATTTAAACGAATGCTATAGTAAGGAAGACCATTAAACCATATTGATAAATAGAGTTATAAATAGAGTTTTAAGTTTTATTGAGATGGATTGTTATTGATTGGATGGGTGTTGGCCAGATTGGGTAGCTTTACATGGACTTAGTGAAGTTAAGACATGTTTGAAACAATGATTTAATACCTAAAAGACAATAATTCAGTTTTTTTCAGACAATAATTGAATTTAAGACTTTTTAAGACCTCGCAGACACCCTATTATGCTCACCAAAGTGCATTAATTTGATAAAAAATACAGTAAAGAAAGAAAAGAAATTGTGAAATATAAATCTATTTAAAACAACAAAGAATATTTAAAAATGTCATTTAAATCATTTAAATGTCTGTGATGTCATATTTTGTAATGTGGATACTGTATATTTACTTGTACATTTAGTAAGATACTAAGTATGAGTATTTAAGTATGATACTGTATGCAAACTAAAAAATGTCTTGCTTTTATCAATGAGCAAAGACGAAAAGTATGATGACTTTTGTTCTTAATGCCTTAAGGGCATTAAGGGAGGTCAGACCCCCCTAACTGTGTGATGTGGAAATATTTACTTGTACATTTGCTTTTGTCATTTTAAACTATTTCTTATTTAGACAAGTCTTGATTTTAACCAGTGAGCAAATACCACTGATGAAAAGTATGGTGAGTTTTGTTCTTAAAGTCTTTTAAAACCAAAAATATTTCCTTTAAAGCTGTACAAACTTGTTTTTATTCATATTACTTGACAGATAATAGTACAATTTACAAAAAATCCTTGCCTATCAATGCCATTTCATAGAAACAAGGATTTGTCAAGCTCCGGAAAGACCTAACCACTCCATGAAACTTATAGTGAATTATTTTTTGGAAAATATGTACTTTCAAAATCCCTCACATTCTTTGTTTGGTCTGCTTTAGGAAAGATCAAGCCTCAATTAGGGAGGTCAGACCCCCTCTAAACCCCCCATAATTCACACCCTGGTCAGGCGAAGGAATGGGAATTTTGTGAAAACATTGCAATTGGAAAGGCGTGACGACTCATTGCTGAAGGCAGGGGCGAAAGAGAGAGCGCGAGCCGACCAAAACTGACCTCTGTCAGGGCCTGGCAAGACTTCAGCCTTTACCCGGCAGGCCTTCAGATACGGCTGACCCCTGAATTAATCTCTGTTCTGCCTCCATCACACGCAGCACAACACCCTACTGATGCAATGAAAGCTCTTTCTAATAATAAACTGCCTGCAAAAAGAAAGAGGGAGAGAGAGAGAAAAAAGAAAAATACATCCATGAGCCCATGCCTCTGATACCAAACCTTTTGACCAGCAAAAAGACAAACCATCTGGAAATCACAACAAAGCCACAAGACATGCCGGGCGAATAATCTGTTACCATGTTCGGCATTCAGAATGAGGATAATATTTCAATTTGCATTTGGGGAATTCAGTTTTAGTAAGATTATTCAAAGTCATTTTCATAGCTTGGTTAATTTAGTGCTGTTTATATACTGTTATTTATTTATATCTGAAATATCTTGCTTACATGCTTTCACCATTTTTATATGTTTAAATAGCTTTACCTTTACTGTTTTGGAAATTTTAGTCCCTATTTAGTACACTTTTAGTACGCTTATTTCACTACTATTAATATTTTGATTCATTTTCCTTCGACTTAGTCCCTTATTTATCAGAGGTCGCCACAGCGTAATTAACTGGCAACTATTCCAGCATATGTTTTAAGCAGTGGATGCCCTCCCAGCCGCAACCCAGTACTGGGAAACACTCATACACACTCATTCACACACCTTTTCCCCTATAGTGCATGTCTTTGAACTGTTGGGGCAACCGGAGCACCTGGAGGTGGATGCTGCACACTGTTGGTGGACCAAAATTTTTTCAAGCGGTCTGGGTGTTCAGAAAAGCACTATATAAATGTAAGGAATTATTAATATGGGGAGAACAAGCAAACTACACACAGTAATTTATATTTTATTCAATCTAAATTTCAATACATGAATACATTGTTTAAAAGTGTAATGGTATGTTTGAAGCATTTCACATCCAAATTACAGCATTGTCTATTGCTGTTTATTGACTAAAAATGACAATGCAATCTCACAGAAGTGTGTAAAACTAGTTTGAATTAGTGGCTAGTTTGTATGAATTTGTACGATCTCATTTGTTCACTTTAGTATGATTTGCTTACCCACCAATTACAGTTTGGTTTAGGAGTGGGGGTTTAAAATGTTTCATTTGTGTACGAATTAAATTATATGAATTGATTATTATAAATGATATGAGCTGAAATGCTGTATTTTGCATGTCAGGTCAGTAGAAGGTGATGTCATTTTCTAAAAAAACACTACATGATCGTATACAATCCTGTATTTGCACATGCCTGATAATTAAAATATTATAAATAAAAACAATGCTTAACATCACTGTTGCAAAAAATCTATAAATTTTGACAAAAAAAGTGCAAATCTATGGCATTTTATCAACTTTTCATTATTTTACAAATGAAAGCGAACACAAAAATCTAAAGGCACAGCTCTTTTTAACAAACCAACAATTCTGGCCATCATTTACCTCCATAGTTTGATGGTTACTCATCTCTCAAATCCCTAACCCCAAGTATGAACATTAGTAATTAGCTTCTACCATGCAATTATGATTTCTAGAGGATTGTTTGGTATTTCAACAAAAATCTGTACAACAACATACTTGGAGGAAAAAAATACTTGCACATGCCTATGAACTAAAATATTTTAAATAAATTACATCACTGTCATGAAATCAAAATGTGCCTTTTTTTTGGCTCCAGTGCCTCTCTCAGTGCAAATGTATGGCATTTAATAAACAGTTTATCAATTTACAAATGAAGATGAACACAAAAATCTAAACGCACAGCTCTTTTTAACAAACCAACAATTCTGGCCATCATTTACCTCCATAGTTTGATGGTTACTTATTACTCAAATCCCTAACCCCAATTATGAACTTTAGCTTTTAGCATGAAATAGTGATTTGGTATTTCGACAATAATCTGTTCATCAACCTACTTGGGGAGAGAAAAATTATTTGCACAAGCATATCAATAAAAAACTATAAATAAACAAAAACATGTGCTTTACATCACCTTCATTAAATCAAAATGTGTCTTTTTTTGCTCAAATGGCTCTCTCAGTGCAAATCTAAGGCATATTATCAACAGTTCATTCTATTACAAATAAAAACGAACACATAAATGTAAAGGCATCTCTCTTTTTAAGAAACCAACATTTCTGTCCATCATTTACCTCCATAGTTTGATTGTTAATCATCACTCAAATTCCTATCAATGATAATACTATAAATAAATACATGTGCTTAAAATCAAATCAAAATGTGGCTTTTTTTGGGCTCAAACGCCTCTCTCAGTGCAAATCTATGACACATTATCAACAGTTCATCATTTTAAAAACACACAAATCTAAAGGCACAGCTCTTTTTAACAAACCAACAATTCTGGCCATCATTTACCTCCATAGTTTGATGGTTACTCATCTCTCAAATCCCTAACCCCGAGTATGAACATTAGTAATTAGCTTCTAGCATGCAATAGTGATTTCTAGAGGATTGTTTGGTATTTCGACAAAAATCTGTTCATCGACACACTTGGAAAAAATAAAAAAAATAAAAAATGTTGGGGGGAGAGACCGTACATTCAGTCCAAATCCACACAACCCCTGCAGGTCTAAGAGTCATTTGTTAGGACGCTTTCTCTTGGAAGACAAAGAGAATTCGAGCAAAACTCGGAAACTCAACATCGCCAATGCTTCAGAGACATCCAGAGGGACCGAGAGGGAGGTGAGGAGGACGAGAGTGAGCCACAGCCTGTCCAAATCCCCCCTCCGCACTTTACCCACCGCCCCACACATATGTCCCTCTCTGCCCCCCACCAGCGACTGCATCATGGAGCCGAGCGGAGCGCCCGCTTGCCAAAACGAGAGGCTGATCAGGAGGTATGCCAGATCCTCTGCCACCTCGCCTCCACCGCTCCAAGACTCAGACTTGCTTAATTATGATTAATTGCTGCCTGGATAATCAGATACAGACTCAAAAGGTTGGAGATGACAGTCCAAGGACACGCTGAGAAAGGCAAGGTATGTGTTCATTAGGAAAGAAGCGGGTATCTCTGCCACACACCCTCCACGTACTTATTTCCAGTATTGCAAATAGAATTAATGCTAAGATTATATGAGAAGACTCCCCGGGGAGGACGGAGGCTCCAGTGTGTGTATTTCCAGGCCAAACACACTTCTTCTCTGTGTTTAGCTGTGCTGTCAGTTTGATGATCAGGGCCGCCCTACAAATGACTGACAACTTTTCATTCTCTGTCGCTACTCTTTGGGTGGCACGATGGAGGGCAGAGAGAATTTCGTGCCATTGCTCTAAACATGTGTCATGCGCTTTCAAACCTATGCATTCACTTTTAATAAGGCTTATGGGTATATTTATTAAACAGTGTTCTTAGCCTCAAAAGCGAAGACCAAAATGTACTCAATAAAACACAATTTTGTCTGTGTTGTGTCAAAAAGTAATATATTACAATTTTAAGCCTATCTTATCTTAAAAAAACATAACACACACTCTCAGAAATAAAGGTACAAAATCAATGGGGTGGTACCTTTTCAAAAGGTAAACTTTTTGTTTCTAATAGGTCCATATTAATACTGTGCATCTGAAAAGTATTCATATGGCTTCACTTTTTCCACATTTTTTTAAGTTGCAGCCTTATTACAAAATTGATTAAATTCATTTATTTCCTCAAAATTCTACACACAATTCCCCATAATGACAATGTGAAAAAAGATCACATGTACAGAAGTATTCACAGCCTTTGCTCAATACTTTGTTGATGCACCTTTGGCAGCAATTACAGCCTCAAGTCTTTTTGAATATGATGCCACAAGCTTGGCACACCTGTCTTTGGGAATTTTTGCCCATTCCTCTTTGCAGTACCTCTCAAGCTCTATCAGGTTGGATGGGAAGTGATGGTGCACAGCCATTTTCAGATCTCTCCAGAGATGTTCAATAGGATTTGAGTCTGGGCTCTGTCTGGGCCACTCAAGGACATTCACCGAGTTGTTGTGAAGCCTCTCCATTGATATTTTGGCAGTGTACTTTGGGTCATTGTCCTGCTGGAAGATGAACCGTTGCTCCAGTCTGAGGTCAAGAGCACTCTGAAGCAGGTTTTCATTCAGGATGTTTCTGTACATTGCTGCATTCATCTTTCCCTCTATCCTGACTAGTCTTCCAGTTCCTGCTGCTGAAAAACATCCCCACAGCATGATGCTGCCACCACCATGCTTCACTGTAGGGATGGTATTAGCCTGGTAATGAGTGGTGCCTGGCTTTCTCCAAGCGTTATGCCTTGCATTCACTCCAAAGAGTTCAATTTTAGTCTTATCAGACCAGAGACTAGATTTACGTGATAACAGCAGGTGCGAATGGCACTAGAAAGAGAAATTCGAGATCTGAAAAGTGCACACAGCAGCCTCTGGTGGATTCACGAAAACAAAAACTGCAAAAAACGTAGCTTCTAGAAACGCATTTGGCATTCTCCAGAAATGTTTATATAGGGGTAAATTTTCAGAATGAGCCTGGGTTAAATGTTTGCCTGTACGGGACAAAAGTGTATCTTTTGAAAAGGTACCACCCCAGTGTCAGATTTTATACCTTAATTTCTGAGTGTCCATTACTTTCCTTAAAAAATTATGAACATATTTAGTGACTTTAGGTTAAAATCCTTGTTAAAAGGAAAATAAATATTTTCCTGTTCACCCAAAAATAAATATTTTCTTTCTTCTAAGTTTCTTACTTCTGTTGAAAACAAATTTGGAAGAATAGTGGATACCGGTAACCATTGACATTCCACAGAATGTGTTTTTCCTACTATGGAAGTCTATGGTTACTGGCAACATAGGCTCACTCTGAAAACGTAGCCCTATATACATTTCAGGAGATCGTG
Organism: Danio aesculapii; assembly: GCF_903798145.1. NCBI lineage: Eukaryota > Metazoa > Chordata > Actinopteri > Cypriniformes > Danionidae > Danio > Danio aesculapii. Next base: position 44,324,552 of record NC_079446.1, on the reverse strand, counting down.
AATTATGTACCCAGAAGTACGTATGGCTGCATTCTGTCTTTAAAACAAATGCTACGGGGTTGTATGATGTTGTTCCTATTCGCGCTTACAAGCTGACTGCCTACCTCCATATGGACGGCTTTCCCGCTGTTACCAGTTACCTTCGTATGGACGGCTTTCCCGCTGTTACCAGTTACCAGAAGTCAGAATTATTAGGCCCCCTTTGATTTTTTTTCCTCTTTTAAATATTTCCCAAATTATGTTTAATAGAGCAAGGACATTTTCATAGTCTGTCTGATAATATTTTTTCTTCTGGAAAAAGTCTTATTTGTTTTATTTCGGCTAGAATAAAAGCAGTTTTTATTTTTTTAAAAACCATTTTAAGGTCAAAATTATTAGCCCCTTTAAGCTATATATTTTTTCAATAGTCTACAGAACAAACCATCGTATACAATAACTTGCCTAATTACCCTAACCTGCCTAGTTAACCTAATTAACCTAGTTAAGCCTTTAAAGCACTTTAAACTGTATAGAAGTGTATTGAAAAATTTCTAGTCAAATATTATTTACTGTCATCATGGCAAAGATAAAATAAATCAGTTATTAGAAATGAGTTATTAAAACTATTTCGTTTAGAAATGTGTTGAAAAAATCTTCTCTCTGTTTGGGGAAAAAATAAACAGGGGGGCTAATAATTCTGACTTCAACTGAACATTTTGGCCTACTCCTATCAAACAATGTTATAGTCATACGCACTATTTTATTACTCTTCATGAGGTGATATGATTCTTTTTGGAGCTTATTGCAGTCAAAACTGAAGGTACTCCTGTTGTACAGAAAAAAAGATGTGTGATATTCTTCAAACATTCTTTTTCTGAAAAAAATAAATAAAATGACAGAAACAGCAACTATTTTTGAACATCTAATAGATCTTAAGAAATTCTGAGGTAACCAAAAAATCCACTTTTAGAGTTTAAAACAAGCCTAAAAAAAATTTGAGCACCCTAAGAAACCTCTTATTTTAGCAAACGCATGAAAATCAGGTAAAAACAAGAGCTCACGTTCATATGTCTCTTACAAAAACATTACAGAGGAAATTATTGCTTTGGGAATCCCGAGATTTGTGTGCGCAGGCCTGGAAGTAATTGTGTTTGTTTTATAGGGCATCAGTCTACTTTACAAGCAATATTGCTCTCCCTCTGAGCCATTTAATGTGCCATTGCATTGAAACGTCTGCATATCAAATTTGAACATTACAAAATTGACTACCCAGTTGTAGTCGATTTGCGCTATTTGTCATTTCCTGTCAACAGTTTTTGCAGTTTGACTAAAAAGTGCACAGTAATAACTCATAATTTTGTAACGAATGCCACAAAACAACAATCCAGTCTGCTGAAGCGTTTAAGGCGCTGGTTGAAAATCTGATGAGTCAAGATTGGAGTTTATTTGAATACAGCCACAAGAGACTGACTAAAAAACAAACGCCTAAATCCTTTCCACGTGCAAAATGTAAAACTCCTAACCAGTGTCCTGAGATCAGATTGAATTTGTAAAAATATAATCCTGTCCGGAGATGCAGCCCAAATCTCAGCCCATTGGACTTGCAGTGAAGCAGAAATAACACAGAGTTAATAATCCAGTCTCCAAAATGAAAAGATACTGTACATTTAGTGTTGGCCTACATCGGCATTGCTTGGCAGAAGAAAAAGAATTATTTCTCAGAATCATCCTTTTAAAATTAATAAAAAATTCTCAGATTTTATTTACATTTAAACAATAAGCAGCATGTCCAAAATTATTCATACCTTTAGCAATAATCAATAAAAAAGGCTTTATTGGCTATAACATCAATCAAATGCTTCTTATAATTGCTATCCAGCTTTTTGAATGTCTCCACTGCTAATTTTATTCATGATCCACTATTTCTTTGGGTTTCTTTGTCCTCTCCTTGATCTTCAGCTCCTTATAGAAATTTTCATTTCCATTTAACTAGGGCTCTAGCAGGGCCATTGCAAAATGTTAATGTTTTTGTCTGCTAACAATTTCTTCTCCACTTTTGCTGTGTCTTTTTAAGGTTGGCCTACAATAGCATTGTTTGGCAAAACTAAAACAATGATTGTATTTCAGATTTTGTGGAAAAACTTTTTTTTCAGCTTTTATTTACATTTGAACAAAAAGTGGCTTGTCTAAAATTATTAATACCCTTCTCAATAATCAATAAAACTGCCATTATTGACTATTACAGCAATCCATTGCTTCCTGTAATTGCTAACCAGAATTTTGCATATCTTCACTGGTATTTTTGCCCAGTCATCTTTAGCAAATCACTCTTTCAGGTTGGAGGGTCTCCTTGCCCTCTGATCTTTAGCTCCCTCCAGAAATGCTCATTTGGATTTAAGTCAGGACTCTGGCTGGGCCACTAAAAAATGTTAATGTTTTTTTCTGCTAACCATTTTTTTTCACTTTTGCTGTGTGTTTTCAGGCTTAACCGACAATGACATTGTTTGGCAAAATCTTAAAGAATGATTTTATCTCAGATTTTGTGAAATTAAAAAAAAAACCTTTATTTACATTTGAACAATAAGTGGCATATCCAAAATTATTCATACCCTTTCCAATTTTCAATAAAATAAGCCTTATTGGCTATTACAGCAATCCAACACTTCCTATAACTTCCAATAACTAGACTTTTGCATGTCTTCACTGGTCTTTTTGCCCATTTATCTTTAGCAATTCACTCATTCAGGTTATAGGGTCTCCTTGTCCTCACCCTGATCTTTAACTCCTTCCAGAAATTCTTATTTGGATTTAGATCAGGATTCTGGCTGAGCCACTACGAAATGTTAATGTTTTTGTCTGCTAACCATTTCTTTCCCACTTTTGCTGTATGTTTTGAGGGTTGGCCTACAATGGCATTGTTTGGCAAAACTAAGAGGCTGTTTTCAGCTCAGATTTGGTAGGGGAAAAAAGTTTCTCAGCTTTTATTTACATTTGAACAAAAATTAAAAAAAAAACTTTATTGGCTACTACAGCAATCCAACACTTCCTACAATTGCTAACCAGCCTTTTACATGCCTCCTCTGGTATTTTTAGCCTTTAATCTTTAAGGATCCACTCTTTCAGGTTGGAGTGTCTCCTTGCCATCAGTCTGATCTTCAGCTCCTTACAGAAATTCTCATTTGGATTTAGGTCAGGATTCTGGATAGGCCACTGAAAAATGTTAATGTTTTTGTCTGCTAACAACAAAGTTGGTATTATTTAAAGTTAGTATAGTTATGTTACGGCTCAGGTATGTTAGTTATGTATGGTGTTAAAATTGTTTTATTCATGATTTAGTTTATGTAATAACATTTAATTCCACGGCGTGTCCACACATGTAGCAGATTTAAAATAAAGCTCAACTCAACTTCACTTCACTTGATAACCCATTACGGGCATGGGCTTCATAGAAAGTGTTACCAAACTTTCTGTCATATATATATATATATATATATATATATATATATATATATATATATATATATATATATATATATATATATATATATATATATATATGGATGAACTATTGCTTAAATTCCAAGTTTAAAGTGTTAGAGAAACCCTTCAGTGTATCCCTGGGGAAATCCATCTCATCCCCATATACCGTAGACACACATCCATTAATTCTCTATGTGTGCCCCTGTATAATATATGTAATATCATTTCTACTTGGCTACACTCATAGCACGATGTTCAGAATCCAAGAAAAAAAAATCCATAATTCACCCGTGTTAATGGGCTACGTGGAGTAAAAGCGTTTTTAGCCATAAGTGCAAGGAGATTACTTTTAAAACATCTACTCAAGATTTTCTCCAACCATATCTGATGAAATATTCAAGCCCTTGACCGCATGCTATTCTGTGTCATATTACCAGTAATATTGATCAGCGAAATTATTTAGTGCTCAAACGGTGATCCAGGACTATATTTTTCAGGTACATTAAGCAGTGGAGAACTTTGAATAAATAATGATTCTCTTGATGGACTGTAGTGTATGGCTTGCTTTCGGTGGCGATGGATCAAACACAGTTCACTTAATGCAGAATTCAGGCATACAACTGAATGTAAAAATGAGAATAATGTGTAAGCTTTTGACCATGCATTATTAATGCAGTGTAATACGACATACAATATATAGTCAACTGTTGCTAGAACAGGGTTGGACTCACCTTTGCTTTCAGACCTGCCTTACATTTATTACGCATTTAACAAGGTGCAGCAAACATATAGATTAAGAGCCATATTTGACCCTGGACCACAAAACCATGCTTAAGTTGCATGGGTATATTAAAACACATGTAATGATAAAATATCAAGTTTTCTTTAATGCCAAAAATTATTAGAATGTTTCATAAAGACATTTTGTAATTTCTTACATAAATATTTCACAACTTATGTTTTGATTATATTAATTTGTAAATTCTAATTCTGCCAACTTTAACAGTGATTTTCACCTTATTTGGATTTTTTTTTCCATCAGATTACGGATTTTCAATTATTGCCTTTCATTTATTCAGTTTTCAAATTATATATAAATATTAATTAAAAAAACCCAAAACGATTTAAATAGTGAGAAATAGTTTGCTGTATCTTGTATCTTAAATAATAATATTAATAATTTAAATTTACATTTGACATCCCCTATGACAGTCCATACCGTTGCAAATGCATTACATACACTCACCGGCCACTTTATTAGGTACACCTTACTTGTACTGGTTCGGACTCCCTTTTGTCATCAGAACTGCCTTAATCCTTTGTGGCATAGATTCAACAGAGTACTGGAAATATTCCTTCAGAGATTTTGGTCCATATTGACATGATAGCGTCATGCAGTTGCTGCAGACTTGTCGGCTGCACATCCATGATGTGAATCTTCCATTCCACCATATTCCAAAGGTGCTCTATAGGGTATATGCTGAAGTATGCTAAATTTGACAGTAACCTGGGTAAAGCGTTTCCTGTGAACTGTATACCATTGCAATATCGGCACGTTTAAGGTCTTTCAAATATGATTTTTTTTTTACCCCAGTATATTCAATGGAGCTTCTGCGCTAGCCTGCCGATTCTGCCGATTTTGTCTCGTTTTACGCTTGAGCAACAAAATGAATGCCAAAGTCTATTAATTATAAACTGATTGTATTTTAATTACACTACAACATTGATGCTAAAAAGGAACCATTTAAAATGTAAAAAAAGTCACATAACTTTTCACCGGAAGTTTATCAGTATGGGAAGAAACACTAGCTAGACATATACCCTATTGTATATATACCCTGACATATACTCTGGTGTTGACACAATACTCAATTGGTACTAATGGGCCCAAAGTGTGCCAAGAAAATATCCCCCACACCATTACACCACCAGCAGCAGCCTGAACCGTTGATACAAGGCAGGATGGATCCATGCTTTCATGTTGTTGACACCAAAATCTGACCCTTACATCCGAATGTCGCAGCAGAAATCAAGACTCATCAGACCAGGCAATGTTTTCCTCGGACCTCTGGCATCAACAAGGCATTTGCGCCCACAGAACTGCCGCTCACTGGATATTTTCTCTTTTTCGGACCATTCTCTGTAAACCCTAGAGATGGTTGTGCGTGAAAATCCCAGTAGATCAACAGTTTCTGAAATACTCAGACCAGCGCATCTGGCACCATTAACCATGCCACGTTCAGAGTCACTTCAATCACCTTTCTTCCCCATTCTGATGCTCGGTTTAAACTGCAGCAGATCATCTTTACCTTTACATGCCTAAATGCATTGAGTTGCTGCCATGTGATTGGCTGACTAGAAATTTGCATTATCAAGCAGTTGGACAGGTGTACCTAATAAAGTGGCCGGTGAGTTGGCTTGACAAACCACCAGCAGAAACACTCTTCTCTCTATTTGCACCAAACACTTCACCTGAACTCAATCTTAGTATCAAAAATAGTTAATCTTTGACAACCACACATCTGAAATAGCAGAGGTTCCTGTAGGTCAGAATAAACCCAATATCACCTCAAAACACTTAAAACTTAAAAATGTTTGATTAATAAGTTAAAATTAATATAACTTACTAAAGCATGTATTGCATGTAATTCACCCCCTGCCAATAACCATGTTCAAAGTCACTTAAATCAGCTTTCCGGATGTTCAGTTTGACCTTCAGCACATCGTTTTCGACCACATCTACATGCTTAAACACATTGAGTGATTGATTATAATAAGCAGCAGTCTCACATGTGTACCTAAAAATGTGGCCACTGAGATTTGCACATATTCTCTACAATGCAGAGCCTCGATTTGTAGAATTACATCAATGTTTGTTCACCTGGAAACACTTTTAACCGTTACCCAAGACTAAATGTATTTTGCAGGCCCCAGCTGTCTTACATGCGAATATAAATACTAAGCGAATTAAATCAAACAATTCAAGACAAAAATGATGAACAAGGCTATTCACCGAACACCCTGCCAGAGAGCTTCATGGGATAGCAGCAATTTTCCCATCGGGTTTAAGCTAAAGCCTCTGCTGGTTTATATAAGCTAAAGGGGAAACCGCAATAAATACCTTGAAACATTGACGGATGGGCTTATTCATTATTTAGCATGTAGAAGAATGGGGACAGTCAGGCCTGATAAAATGAACTATTTGTACAATCCGCAATCAATACGTGGCCTTTCTCCCACAGTGCAACAATTACTCTGAAACAACCACACACGTACAGTACATTCACATCTTTTCTTTACAGTACACACATATGAAAGCGTTTCATTAACGTAGATGGAGTTCCAAATGTGTCAATTGAGTCCAAATGAGAAAAAGCAAAGACATTGTGTTAGATGGTGGAGCACAGTAAATCTTTTACATTTGTCTGTGGAGTATTAGCTCTCTCCTGGGGAAAGCATGGCTTCTAAAGTCCCCTTCACCCAGACGGGCTTTGAATCTGTAATCCTTTGTTGACATTTATCATATAGAAGCAGAGAGACGGATTTAAAGATCAGAATTATGCACTTAGGCTATCAATCCAGTTAGGAATGCTACAAAACAGCTGCTAACTTACGGTTATCTTTAGTTGACAAGTCAAATCAGCTAAGGGCCTTCCTAAATAATTTCACATTTCTATTGTTTATTTTTATTTTGGTTCAAAATTTGATATAAAAGCAAATATGAACATTGAGCAAAACATATTAATAATAGCAAATATTGCAAAAAATTAATAAATAAATAAATAAATAAACTGTTATGTATATATTTATACAACTGGTCTGCCTGGTTCTCGAATCTGATTGGCTGATAACTGTGTGATATTCTGCAATAACAGCACTTGTACAGCCTCTTCACCCTTGTGTATTACTCCACCCACATCAGATCAATAAACTCAATACAGTTTGACAAATATTGCAGCTGTTTGACAACATAATGTACTTTTGAGGCTTTATAGGCAATAACGTAGTTGTTTAGATTGCAATTATGCAGTTTATTTTTAAGGATAGTGGCTATTTTATATATTTAAATTCAGACATTCAGTGCATTGGCAGCCAGCCTGCCATACTAAACAGACCAAAGACGGTTGACGTTCCACCACAAGATGGTGACAAAGACCCTATAATAAGTCCTTAAAGGAGAATAACTCAGCGCAATTTCAAATTACAGCTGATGAAAACATTATAAAACAGGTAACAGGTGACAGTTTAGGTCTATCTCTCTCTTTTGTATGTTCTAGTGCTGTATTTATATCATAGTAATCTGCTAGTGTTTGCTTTGGCTTTTTCGAGGTTAATTGTTGTGATCTCCCAATTGTAACAGAGAAATACTGGTAAATGTCTCTAGACTGATGTCATTTCATGCCGTTCAGCCTGATAATCTTAAAATGTGAGCCAAATCACCTGTTTTGTCATCGCTTTAGACATTACGCTAGAGAATCATTAAAACACTAGCTCTAAAGTGACGTTGGTGAATAAACAACAGTTTCTACTGTTCTGACATCAGCTGCAGATGCGAATATACTGCAAAAGAAAGTAGTTCTTCATACAAAAGAATTTTTAGACTGTCTGTGTTTGATTTTCTTTTTTATATACACAATTATACCGTTAATCTGTTTTATAAACGCAATATCCCACTTGTAGCAGTGCGATATGTTTTTATATCGTCACTGGTGGGACACTAAAGACTGATTTGTACTTCTGCGTCAAGCGCATGCATATGCTATGGTGCAGCCTACACGTGGTCGCATAGCAACGACGCGTAGTGCAAGCTCTGTGATTGGTCGGCTTGGTATCGCTGACGAGTGTGAGCGGAGGTGACAGCCACGCGAGCCTGATGGAATGAGTTTTTACAAGTGTGGAGTCCCGTGAAGGAGCTCCAGATGGAATGTTTTGTTTTGTGTTTACCTTATGATTAAAGTTGTTGCACATCCGCCGATTTCCACCTCAAAATGAGTAGGTTTGAGTAACTTGTACATTAAGATAGCGTTCAGAAAAATAGAAAACACTAGCGAAAAAACTAGACACAGAGGACTATAAAAACCTACTGCCAGCTAGTGTTTCTGAAGAGCTATTGCAGAGCAACACACAGCGAGCAGAAGTATAAATGCACGACGACATACATTGCATGCACCGTGGGTCAAGTCGATAACTAGACACTAGACTGATATACAGCCATATCACACTGCTACGAGTGTGATATTGTTCATTTACATACATATATATATATATATACCGAATTTTCAAGTGGTCTTAATTATATATATATAGCCAACACAGGCCTCCCACCAGTGCTGTTATATATACATATGTTATATATTAACATATATATATATATATACATATACATACATATATATATATATGTTAATATATAACATATGTATATATATAACAGCACTGGTGGGAGGCCTGTGTTGGCTATATATATATAATTAAGACCACTTGAAAGTTCGGTTCCTCTGGGTTGAACATTTATGGTCACACTTTATATAGACACACTTATATTACATTAGTTATTGCTACTTAATATTTTTATTAACATGAAGTATGAATTAACAACATTTTAACAGCATTTGTTAATCATAGTTTACTAATGCATTGGGAAACAAAAAGCGCTTGTTACATTAGTTAATGCACTGTAAGTTAACATGAACTAAGATCAATAAATAAAAAAGTTTGTGTTAGGAAATACATAAACATAACTAATGTAACCCTATTTTTAAATTGTTACCCAATTTATAGTTTGAATAAAAATGTAATTTTCAATCACTGATATTTCTTTTAAATATTTTTTTTTTACCAATATTTAACATAATTTTTAATATAAAAGATCATTACAACAAGTTATCAGCCTAAAATAAAAAGCAAGCATGTTTGCATCTTAAATAAAAAATATGTACATTTTAAAAATGAAACATGCAAGTTTTATAAACCCATCTAATTGCTCATAGCTGTCTCTGTAATGAATACACTAGGTGAATAAATGATTCAATGATTCACTCAACTTACTTCAGAATCAGTGTTCTGAATGAACGCTTCACTGATTGAGTGCACTCATTCATTTCTATAATGCACTGCAATATAGAGCACACTCAATAACTAGAAAACACCCATAATGCACAGTGACGGTCGTGCCAGACGAATCCCTGCATCCTATTTCCTAGCTGTCTCTGTGAATCACAAGACGCTATTAATATTACACATCGCCTTTAAAGTTAACAGCAGGCTAATATTTCCTGTGCAATCGCCATATAATTTTCCCAGACGTGTTTAGGTTGACGTAACATTGCTGCAAAGTGCTTTAAAGAAAACCTAACAATCAGACAATTCATTCTCTCGGCGTGCATTTAATAATCCGACCTGCACAATGTACACTTTTACATTGCGGCCCGTTTTTAAAGAGACAAATTAGTCTCGTAGGAAATGACAGAGCGAGTGCTGAGAACGTCTTGATAATGGTCTAGTAATACTCTAGTACTCTGACTTCATATTAAACCCTGGAGCTAATTTCCCCACAGAATGCACAAGAGGGCACTCACATTACTTTTTAATGCATATTCACTGGACTCTTTTGGGTTTCCGCTTATTTATTTCTCAAGTGCTGCCAATGAAAACCATGTTTCCCCGAGCAAACCTGTGTATTCGCTCAAGCCCCCCGAACACACCGTGCTCCTGAGAAACAGCAGTGTGTGTGTTTAAGGGAGTGAATAGTGTGGTTTTTAAACTCGCTCTACGTGTGTGTGTAGAGGTTAAATGAACTTTAATGGAAATAGGAAGAGTGCCGGTTCGGCGTAGGCGTTCAGGAGGGAACGGAGATCCAGCCAGATGCCATTCCCATTAAAGCCATGACTCAAAAAGTTGGAAGCCACCTACAGCGCAACAGCGAAATGAAGGGAAAATGGGCCGCGGTCATGCTGGGAGGATTAGGCCACTCTACTGTAGAGATGAGTTTCGCAGGATGGAAAAGCAAGTTCGTCCAGGTGTAGTTCAGTTTCAGTCAGGAGAGTCACATTTTCACAGCTGTAATGAGAGATTTGGGCTTGGAAGGGCAGCATTTCCAACTTCCTACTTGGAAGTGCAATAAAACTCCAGTGAGACTTTCAACTTGGAAACTAGGAGCTATGATTTCGGCGAGATGTGGGAGTATGACTTTACATGAACATGGTGGCACTAGGAAAAATGAATCATTAATGATAGGCAGTCACTTTTTTAGGATTTAAACGGCATCGATGAGTCAAAGTTATCCAGCAAATAGATCTGCAAGTCTGCAAACTAACGAGATTCTGGAAAAGACACAGGTAAAAGAGGTGGGCGGTATGACCAAACTTATATACTTATTTATTTTATGGTAATGATATATTTCATAATATAGTTATTTAAATAGGTAGTCATTCCAGAACATCTGCAAAAATTGTAATTCTGAATTATTTAAAGATTAATATACAGAATTTCCTAGAGTTGGGTTGTGGTTGGAAGGGCATCCACTGTGCAAAACCTTTGCCAGAATAGTTGGTGGTTTATTCTGCTGTCGGGACCCTTGATAAATGAGGGACTAAGCTGAAGCTGAAAAATGAATGAATAAACGAAATTCTGATAATATATCTAAGCATAATACATCTAAGACTTGGTTGCTTCTAGCTTGGTTTTACTTCTTGGGAACTTCGACTTCACGAAATGGGTAGTTTTAATTAATGGTAAGGATATATTTCACAATATAGTAATTTAAATAGGTAGTCATTCCAGAAAACCTGCAATTATTTAATAGTTAATATACATAATTTCCTTGTGCTGTGTTGTGGCTGGAAGGACATCCGCTGCATAAAACCTATGCCAGAATAGTTGACGGTTCATTCTACCGTGGTGACCCCAGATAAAATAAGGGAATAAGTCGAAGGAAAATTATTAGATGAATGAAATTCTGATAATATATCTAAGCATTTTATGACATGACTTGTTTACTTCTAGCTTGGTTCTTCTTTTTGGAAGCTTCTACTTCATGAAATGGGTCGTTTTAATTTAGGTTAACGATATATTTCATAATATAGTTATTTAAATAGGTAGTCATTACAGAAAATTTGCAAAAATTGTAATTATAAATTATTTGATGGTTAATATACATAATTTCCCAGAGCTGGGTTGTGGTTGGAAGGGCATCTCTGCGTAAAAACCAATGCCAGAATAGTTGGCGTTTCATTCTACTGTGGTGACCCCTGATAAACAAGGGACTAAGCTGAAGGAAAATGAATGAATGAATGAATGAAATTCTGATAATATATCTAAGCATTTTATGACAAGACTTGGTTATTTTACTTTTATTTTCCTAGTGTGAGGTTTACATGGCCCACATGTCACTTAGTTGTGGGCATTAAGACCCGGCTGAGGCTGTTAGTTGATAGAGGCTATATAGCTACACAAGTATCTGTTTAAGGCCACATCCACATGTACATGTGTATTTTCATAAACTGAGTTTTTTTCCCACCTTTGTTTAAAAAAATGAAATTGCAAAAATGCACTGTCAAGGACATCCCGAATCAAAACACAGCATAAAAAGCATTAGTATAAAGCCCTGTTCAATCAAAAAGATGAAAACAGCAAACACGCTGACGTCACGAGGCAAAACTGAATTTGCTGAGTTTTTGAAAATCTTCATCCAGCCAGAGTTTTCAGAAACATTTTGTTTCAGTCACCTGACGCTCTGTATTTCTCTGGACAAAAAGCCAAACTGTGCAGAAAAATGATTTTGAAAAAACTGATGCTCATGTGAACATTGCCCAACTTACTGAGAGATTTTGTACACAGAGTTATTCTGTACTCACATTAGTTTTAAGTCGATAATCTAAAACAGTTCATCGAAGTCACAGGTAAAATTTTACCTCATATTGCCAACCCAAGCTCGCTGATATGTTCCCAGAGTTACACATTTGAGAACCACAGTTTTTGTTTTCACAAATCCCCTAGAGGTCGCCGTGTATATGTTGACAAACTCAAATACGTTACTGGGGCACATTTTCTTATTCACGTCATTTGTTGTAAATCCAGCAGAGGACGCTGCGTACATTTTTGCCAATCTCATTGTCCTTCTTGTGTCCCTCATTGTTTGTCTGTGCATAATATATCAGCATACAATCAACGGACCAACCCACCCCCTTCCCTAAACCCAACCGATAATGTTTTCAAAAGCAAACTAGAAGAGAAAATTGCTGCATGCTTTTAAAACAATTTCACACTGTTTTGTTTTGCTTCATTTTATCTGGTTTCTGGAACCAAAGTCTGATGCTATTTGTGGCGAGTTATTAAGCAAACTGGTTATGGTGGAAAAGCCGCCCATGAAAAGGTCAGCGGTATATCGCGAAAAACAGTATAGCGGGAAAACGCGAGCTATGAGCCCAGGGCAACATATGGCTGCATTTTCTGTGTAAAGCAAACGCTACAGGGACATATTTCCAATTTGCCTGGGTTACAAATTGCTGAGCTGATCTTACTATGGGTGTTTTCTGTCAACCGTCCCTATAAGCAATCTACTGCCAAACCACCAGGGGGCCCCCTTGCTCTCAAGTGTTATATAAAGACAAGCTGTTCAACTGAATTATGCTTTCTTTTTATTATTTTGCCTTAAGAACGGTTGATTTGAAATAATTATAAAAAAAAATCCACATCCAAGACATCTCTTCATTTTCACTAAAGCCACCAGCCATCTGCATTCCTATTATCCCTAGTAGTGTCACTTATTTTTACATCCCAGTGTTGATAAGTATGGACATCTAAAACATCATCTCAAAGAGTTGCACAATACATGTCATGTCATTGCATACAGCATTGTTTATCCAGAACTTGATCTGGGATCTACAGGTAGGTACCCTAAGTTTGATCAATCCTGAAATGTGTTTGTCTTCACTGAAAGCAATTTTCTGGAATGAATGCACAGTGTGAAAAGGGCTTAACTAACCTGCAAACCAATAACAGCACTGCCATGTTGTTTCCATTTCATTAATATGGGAGAAAACCAAGCAGATTGTACTTAAATCAAATGGAAACATGAATTCAAACAAGCAGTTTTATATTCTATAAATACACTAAAGAGGCTAAACAGGTCAAATGGTTTCATAATTCAGTCACTAATAATTCCATTACCTTTACTCTGGGTTTGCTTTGAAGCACTGGGAATGCGCTGAAAGCATTACAATTCGTTCAATTGCAGCCTGTATCAACATGCATGAAGGCGATCTGAACTTGTGCGTGATGTCAAAGTTTGTACAGAGGTCTGAAGTCCACCGTCGGTTCATGTGCATTCATGAATATCACTCCGTTACGACAGATGAAAGACTCAGTCAGTCAGTAGGTTGAAGGTTTATGTATGCGAGGTCTTTTTAAAGTATGTGTAGAAATTAATTAGCATCAAACGCTGTGAAATGAGGTAGGGGGAAAATGTGGTCATGTTTGGTGATTAATATGTAATTCATTTCAGTTTTTCAGTTTAATTCATGTCGTTTCTGTGTACTTAATATACTTAAAAATTCTTAAATCAAGAAGCATTTTTAGACAAGTCAAAAATATTGGTTTGTTTTCAGAAATAATAGGTCAAAACTATATGGATTTATCCTTAAATAAAGCAAAATAATCAGTCAATAGGCCAACCCAGGTTCATTTTAATTACGTACCCCTATATATGTTTCTGGAGAGTGCCAAATATGTCCTAGAAGCAGCATTTTTTTGTAGTTTTTGCTTTCGCGTATCCGTCAGAGGCCGCTGTCTATGCTTTTTCAGATCTCAAATTTCTCTCACGAGTGCCATTTGTGCCTACTTTTCTCACGTAAATCCACCAGAGGCTGCTGTCGACCGACTGACCGACCAACTGACTGATCGACCCACCCACCCATTTCCCTTAACCCAACCGACAGTATTTTGAAAAGCAATCCAAAAAAAGAAAAGCCCTTGCGGCAGCCTGGTTTTAATCACGTTTTCGTATTTTACCACATTCTCACCCTGTTATTTACTTGTTTATTTAATTTTTTGACTTTTGTTTTTGCCATACCTGCTTTCTGTAACCGTTCTTTGCCGGACTTGAACCTTGTCGTCACGGTCAATTCCACTTTGCGTCTCAAATTCTCCAACTTATGCAGCCAGCCACTGGACAAACTGATAACGGTGGAAAAGCCGTCCACATGGAGGTAAGCGGTTAGCTGGTAAGCGCAAAAAGGAATGGCGTCATACGTAACTCTGGCAACATAATTTGCTACAATTTCAGTATGAGCCTATGTTCCAATAGGCTAAGTAGAATAATGTTATCGCTATTGTTAACACCAGTGGTGTAGTCCTAAAAAAAAAGGTGGTGTACTATTACCCACCCAACCCGCCCATGCTGTATTATAATTTTACCTGAACATTTCAGCGAGACATCATTCAGTTGACTTCGAAAAACAAATTAAGATGAGAGTTAAAAAAACATTTGGTTTACAGTTAAAGGGGATGCGAATACACGTAAATTAGGGAAGTCTAATCAGCAAAACAAGAGAGTATACCGAGGGTACTGTATATGCAATTATTGATCCTCAGAAGTCGTAATACCCAAACAGCTAATGGAAAAAAGTAGGCATACTGAGTATACTTGTGTATAGCCCCGACTACACCACTGGTTAACACTATTATAATCTGACATGATATTACATTACTTACCCCACTGACAGATTATTTAGCTTGTTTTAAAGAAAATCTCACTTAGTTAAACATATTACTTCTGAAAACAAACAATATTTATTAGTTGTCTAAGAAATGCATCTTGATTAAAGAATGTTTGGCTACTAAGACTGGAAACAAGACAAAAACTCCATTCCAGAAACACATTTTTGCAGTGTGCTTCATAAATATTGTATATTCAAAACTACAGTGAGACTGTGGAAGTTAATGTTAAATAATTAGGTTAATTTTCAATAACTTCGATTTTTTGATGCAATAATGCCAAATATGTTTGTCTAGTACTGCATGAAAGTCATTCAAAACTAAAGAGGGACATTTTACATCAGAATTTCAGCTAAAAACCACAACAACGACATTTTGGGGCCTTAAAATGCAAATTAAATAAATAATAATAATAATAATTTGACTTAAAGAAAAATAGATACAGTTGAAGTCAAAATTATTAGTCATCCTTCTTTTTTTCTTTTTTTTTAGATACTTCCTAAATGATGTTTAACAGAGCAAGGAAATTTTCACAGTATTTCCTATAATATTTTTTCTTCTGGAGAAAGCCTTATTCGTTTTATTTTGGCTAGAATAAAAGCGGTTTTACATTTAAAAAAAAACAACAAGGTCAACATTATTAGCCCCCTTAAGCAATATTTTTTAGATTGTCAACAGAACAAACCATCGTTATACAATAATTTGCCTAATTAAATTACCTAAATAATCCTAGTTAAACTTTTAAATGGCACTTTAAGCCGAATACTAGCATCTTAAAAAATATCTAGTCAATTATTATGTGCTGTCATCACAATAAAAGATAAAATAAACCAGTTATTACAAATTAGTTATTAAAACTATTATGTTTAGAAATGTGCTGAAAAAAATCTCTCCTTTAAACGAAAATTGGGGCAAAAATATACAGGAGGGCTAGTATTTCTTCAACTGTAGATACACTGTACTGCTGTATTTATAACATGAACCTCAAAATCTAATCTTTTGAATGACACATTATGTAATGAAAAACTTAACTTGACCAAAGTTCGGTCTAAAACTTCATTATGGTCACAATGGGCTGCGCCATTTAGAATTATGTGCAATAACGGCTCTCACAGCATGGAGCGAACTGCAGCCTTTTTTTCCTGATTTCCCTCTTTCAGGGCTTAAAGATTCATTATTTCTGCTCCAAAAGATGAAGAGAGCCAAGGCCTTGAAGAGCTGCTCAGCCCTTTATAAATAACACAGCATCAGCTTCAGTGTCAGTGCATTTTGTAAAACAACACTTAAACACACATTAACGTCACGCGCAAGCCCAGATCTATGCGCACGTCAGACATATGTTCAGTGTGCCGGCTGGTTGTAAACAAAAGAACAAACACGCTTCAAATGCGGCGTTCGGAAAAAAGAGGCTTATAGGAGGAAGCTTTCAGCAGCACCTCATTGTCTGTAAGAGATGAAGAAGGTGAAAAAAAGCTGCCCTCCATTCGAAGTGTTTTCAGTGTAAAGCATTAACATAATTTTTCCGACTGCGGTTCTCCCAGGACCTGCTGATGAAGGCTCTACCCATAATTCTAATTGCACGGACTGCATTCTTAATTAAAAGCGGTACAAATGGATTTTATGCCATGCCAAATTAAATCTAAATTCATTAGATATAAACCCCTTTTAAAAATTGATGCAAATATTTGAATTTTTCAAAAGTTTGAGCTCGCGCTCTCCATTTTAGATGAGCGCGCCATTATACCAGAGGAAAATGAATGTCTTTTTGTAAATGAATTATCTAGTTACTATCAAATATTTAACAAACCTTGGACGATGTGTCCTTTATTTGGCCTGTCTTTCATATCCTGGTGCCTTCAATATACTGCTGTCTACACCGGCAGATAAAAGAGAATGCCAGAAAACGTCATTTGAGGCTCTAGAAACAATTAAGAGCTTTATATCAATGCAAACAAGGATTTGGACTTGATGTTTTAAGAAAAAACTGCAGAAAGAGAGACAGAATATCCATAAAGTTGCATCATCTATTCTATTAAACTAGAGATAAGAGGCAGTCTGAAGATATAGAGATAATAAAATAAGAGAAATTAACTGTGTACTATATACCAATATTATCGTCTCCATGTGAACCACACAAATGTGATTTTATAAAAATGGTGCCATCATACACACGTGAATTACACTATTAAATGTTTAGTTTATAGTCATCGTGAGATCAAGGATTGCTTTGTTTTCTTATACGTACAGCTTAACATACCAATTCACTTCTCTCAGCTGTTTTCTATACTGTCAATTCAATGACTAGCCAGCGTCCAAGGACAATGTTATTTTGATGTCCAATAACAGCATCAAATGACATTGATATTAAGTGACCAAAATCCAACGTCAAGCCAACATCTTAAACCAACATCATATTGATGTCAAATACTGACATTTATTCGTATGCCAACCAAAGTCCAACCTCTGATAAACGTCATAGTAGTAACGTCTACACAACGTCAAGCTGTGACATCATTAGATGTTGATATTTTGTTTATTTTAGGTTGCATTGGGAAGTGACCAAAATCCGACATCTATATATTTTGCATAATTAACTAAACATGTCCAGTTTACTTAACTGACCTATAGTTAAACCTTTTAATAGCACTTTAAGCTAAATATCTTGCAAAATATAGATGTTTGATTTAGTTTTTTTGGACCACCTTTTTTGTTTTTGTGACTTTGGACTTCCAATGTAACATAAAAATAACCATATATCAACCTCTAATGATGTTACAGCTTGACGTTGTGTGGACGTTACCACTATGACGTCTATTAGACGTTGATATTTGGTTGTTTTTAGGTTGCATTGGGAAGTGACCAAAATCCAACGTCAAACCAATATCCTAAACCAACGTCACATTTGTCAAATACTGACATTTATTCGTCAGTTATATCAACCAAAATCCAACGTCTGATGGACCTCATAGTGGTAATGCCCACACAACGTCAAGCTGTTTTTGGGTTGCGTTGGAAAAGGACCAAAATCCAATGTCTATATTTTGCATAATTAACCAAACGTGTCCAGGTTACCCAAGTGACCTATTGTTAAGCATTTTTAAGCTAATTTAAGCTAAATATGTTGCAAAATAGTAAACTAGTAAAACATTATTTACTATCTTCATGACAAAGACAAAATAAATTAGTTGTTAAAAAAATATATTTTAAAAATCTCTCTGTTAAGCAACACTTGGAAAAATGTAAAAATTCGATTTAATTTAATATTATTTGTATAGCGCTTTTTTACAAGAATTATTGTTTCAAAGAAGCTTTACAAATTACTGCATTACAATCAAAATCAGAAAAGTTAAGGTTATTAGTAACCATAACTTTATTAGTTTCTAATAACTTTAACTAGTAACTAATAGCTTTTAACCGTTAATTTATTGTACATAAGCATAGTTTACCTGCAGATATATAGTATACACTACATGACAAAAGTCTTGTCATCGATCCCAGTTGTAAGAGCAACAAATAATAACTCGACTTCTAGTTGATCATTTGGAAAAGTGGCAGAAGGTAGATTTCTCTGATGAATCATCTGTTGAACTGCATCCCAAACATCACAAATACTACAGAAGACCTATTGGAACCTGCATGGACCCAAGATTCTCACAGAAATCAGTCAAGTTTGGTGAAGGAAAAATCATGGTTAGGTGTTACATTCAGTATGGGGGCGTGCGAGAGATCTGCAGAGTGGATCGCAACATCAACAGCCTGAGGTATCAAGACATTTGTGCTACCCATTACATTATAAACCACAGGAGAAGGTAAATTCATCAGCAGGATAGCGCTCCTTCTCATACTTTAGCCTCCACATCAAAGTTCCTGCAAGCAAAGAAGGTCAAGGTGCTCCAGGATTGGCCAACCCAGTCACCAGAATGAACATTATTGAGCAAATCTGGGGTAAGATGGAGGAGGAGGCAATGACGTTAAATCCAAAGAATCTTGATGAACTCTGGGAGTCCTGCAAGAACGCTTTCTTTGCCATTCCAGATGACTTTAATAATAAGTGATGTGAGTCATTGCAGAGATGTATGGATGCAGTTCTCCAAGCTCATGATGGAGTCATACACAATATTAATTCTTTTTCCACTGCACCATGACTTTATATTCTATACTGGACATTATTTCTGTTAAGTGACAAGACTTTTGTCAAAGCAAAGTCAGACCTTACTGTCCTAATTAAATAATTAAATCTAGTAATCTAGTGACCTTTACCTTTCATATAAACCACTCCTGATACCAAATGATCAACTAGAAGTCAAGTTATTACTTGTTGTTCCTAAAACTTTTGTCAGGTAGTGTATAGATACTGTCTATGTGTACATGTTCAATGAAGTGTATTAAGTGTGTGTGAAAAAAAAGAATTACAATTTCACAGAAGGGCTAATACTTTTGACTTCAACTGTATATCTCCACAAACCACGGACTCTTATTGAAAATCGATGGCATTTGGCTGTTTCTCTGCATGTGTGAGCGGCCTTTACACCAAAGTATGGAGGGATGTGGGATGAAGGAGAGTGTTAGAGAGAACGAGGGAGGAGGAGGAGGAGGAGTGTGTGGAAAATATGTTTCCACCAGAGGCCAAAGATTTATGGATGCTTCTCTGTGTCTTCTGTACTCGGCAGGGCTGCAGTCTCCCAGTAATGGAGAAAACAGATGTTTGACACACCAGCACCTCTTCATGGGTCCGCCGTCTTTTACAGCGGCTCCAGCTTTTGGCGCGGGGCAGAGCGGAAGTGGAGGTCATTGTGAAACATGAGGCCTGGGATAAGAATCTCTTCAGTCATGTGTGCCACAGCTGGGGCTGAATTCCCACACACACACCCCTCGTGGAAAAGTCATATTTTATGTCTTTCAATGCTTTTCTTACTCTGACTAGTTAGCACTTTCTCTCCGTCTCTCTGCTGACTTTTCACCATGGCCTTTCACTACCGCCGCGCTCTCCAGCGGATGAATGTTTTATTCATTTACTATTCAGGAATGCGCCTGACAAATGCAATAGTTAAGTTCCTGTTCAATTGTTGTTTCTACTCGACTCAATTCTCCCATAATTCTTTTCATTTATCAGCGGATGTTTCAGAAATCGAAAATGATTGTAGACACTTGATAGAATTTTAAGTGTAAAAGTATAATATATACAGTTGAAGTCAGAGTTATTAGCCCCCCTTAATTATTAGTCCCTATGTTTATTTTTTTTCCCCAATTTCCATTTTAACAGAGAAGATTTTTTTCAGCACCTTTCTAAACATAATAGTTTTAATAACTCATTTCTAATAACTGATTTATTTTATCTTTGCCATGATGACAGTAAATAATATTTGACTAGACATTTTTCAAGACACTTCTATACAGCTTAAAGTGACATTTAAAGGCTTAACTAGGTTAATTAGGTTAACTAGGCAGGTTAGGGTAATTAGGCAAGTTGTTGTATATTGATGGTTTGTTCTGTAGACTATTGAACAAATATATAGCTTAAAGGGGCTAATAATTTTGACCTTAAAATAGTTTTTAAAAAATGTAAAATAATAAAACAATATAAATAAAATAAAAATAAATAAAATATATAAAACAAATAAGACTTTCTCCAGAAGAAAAAATATTATCAGACATACAGTGAAAATTTCCTTGCTCTGTTAAACATCATTTGGGAAATATATATAAAAAAAAAAAAAAAAAAAAAAAAAAAAAAAAATATATATATATATATATATATATATATATATATATATATATATATATATATATATATATATATATCAAAGGGGGGCTAATAATTCTGACTTCAACTGTATATATATATATATATATATATATATATATATATATATATATATATATATATATATATATATATATATATATCGATATAGATGATGATATATATATATATATATATATATCATATCTATCTATACATATATCTATCTATCTATATATATATATATATATATATATATATATATATATATATATATATATATATATATATATATATATATATATATATATATATATATATATATAGATAGATAGATATATGTACAGGGGCAGATTTAGAGATTTTTAGGGGCCCTAAGCAATTCCGGATATGAGGCCCTAGCATTGAAAATCAAAACATTCTCTTGCTCTATACATTTTTTTCTGTAGAGTATTCATTCATTCATTCATTCATTCATTCATTCATTTTCTTTTCAGCTTAGTCCCTTTATTGTTCAGGGGTTGCCACAGCGGAACGAACAGCCAACTTATCCAGCTTATCATTAAACGCAGTTTTACGCAGCGGATGCCCTTCCAGCCACAACCCACTCATACACTCATGCATTCACACACATACACTACAGACAATTTAGCTTATGCAATTCACGTATAGCACTTGTGTTTGGACTGTGGAGGTAACCAGAGCACCCGAAGGAAACCCACACCAACACGGGGAGAACATCCACACAGAAATACCAACTGACCCAGCTGGGGCTCGAATCAGCAACATTCTTGCTGTGAGGCAATCATGCTACCCACTGCGCCACCATGTCGCCATTATTATTATTGTAAATAAACTGCATGTTAAAAGTACGGATAGACAACGTCAACCGTCTTTGGCTAATGACGCCAATGCGCTGTCTCTCAGAAATTAGAAATATTTTAAAATAGGCACTATCTTTATAAATAAACTGCATAATTGCAATCTAAACAACTACATTCTCGACTAAAAAGCCTCAAAAGTAGATTATATTGTACATTAGCTGCAATATTTGTCAAACTGTAGTGAGCTTATTGATCTGCTGTCACTCTATGTGGGCGGAGTAATACACAAAGGTGAAGAGCCTGTACGAGTGCTGTTAATGCAGAATATTACACTGCTATCAGCCAATCAGATTCCAGAACCAGACAGAACTGTTGTATAAATATATATATATATATATATATATATATATATACATACAATATATATATACAACAGTTCTGTCTGGATCTGGAATCAGATTTTTTTTTTATAGTTTATTTTATATATTTTAATATTAACTGGAACCTTTATCTTCTTAATGCAAAATTAAACATTCACAAATAAAAATACAAGTTCTAACTAACTAATTTGCAAATCTTTAAACTAAATTAGCCATTTTTGTGAATAGATTTTGATATAAATAAAAAGAATATTTAAGCAAATTTAATTCATGATCAATCCAACTATATGAATTGAATAATTGCTGTTGGTGAATCACTATAAATGTGCTATATAAATACACATTACATTACATTACATGCCTCATGCTTTCCACACTCTTTTAGACATGCTATGTGAATGGCCCTTACACTGAAAAAAAATAGATCATTAGATTTACTAAATTGTTTTAAGGTAAGTGGTTGCAAACAATTTATATGAGCTGAATTTAAACAAATTAAATGTAGTAATGTTCAACTTAATTTGTTTGTTTAAATTCAGCTTAAATAGTTTTAGATTGTTTGCAACCATTTACCTTAAAACAATTTAGTAAATCCAATGAACCATTTTGTTTCAGCGTAGACAACAGTATCTGCCA
This sequence comes from Danio aesculapii, assembly GCF_903798145.1. Classification (NCBI taxonomy): domain Eukaryota; kingdom Metazoa; phylum Chordata; class Actinopteri; order Cypriniformes; family Danionidae; genus Danio; species Danio aesculapii. The sequence continues at coordinate 44,301,795 of NC_079446.1, read as the reverse complement.
AATACTTGTCCATATCGCTGAATTATTTGGAGGACATCTGATGAACATTAAACCGGAGAATTAAAGGATGTCCAAAGGAAGGATGTGGTCAACCTCACAACTCTGCTGCCCCAATCGCTCCTCATCCATCTTCATCATCTTCTTCTTCTTCTCGGAGGATGTGTGGGCGTGTCTGTTTCCTGTCCTCACCTCGGCTCTTCCTGCTTCATTCATTCACAGGGCTGCGAGAAAGAGCGGGCCGAGAGACACAGAGACAGATCTGGGTCTGCGCTCGGCACCTGAGGCGCCCCGGTGTCACCAGAACTCTTCATTTGTGGAACATCTGTAGCGCACAGACAAAATTATTAATAACTCTGCCTGCTCATCTGCCAGAAAGGGTGATGAAGTGGTGATATAGTCCAGCGGCTAAAGCTGAGCACGGAGAGGAAGAGAGAGAGAGAGAGAGAGAGAGAGAGAGAGAGAGAGTGGAGCAGAGAGAAGACAGATATAGAGGAGCTCTCTGGCATCATGTCAACTTAGAGGGAGGTTTGTGGTCAAACTATCCATTACAGTACAAGACATATTGTAGAGGAATTTTCTGAGATTAATTACTGAACTCTTCATTTCTTGAGCTTTCAATTCATGTTGTCATTCATTTTCCTTTGGCTTAGTCTCTATTTCAGAGGTCGCCACAGGGGAATGAACCGCCAATTATTCTCTTCTTGCTGTGAGGCGACAGTACTTACCACTGAGCACGGATTGAGTTAACCATTAATGATTAAGTGGACTGAACATAAAACAATTAAGTTGTCCCAAAATAAATCTCAAAATTTGTGTTGTTTCTGCTCATTTTAAATAAGTAATTTGAACAAGCAGCAATTTTTAATTTCTTTTTTTAAATGAAGATCCCCAAAGATGGACTTTGGATGAACATTTTAATATGGTAAAAAATTGCTTACTACCTTAAACTCTGATGACAAATCAAATGAACCAAAAATAAGCCTACTCAACTTGCATTACGTTTGAAACATCAAGTTAATCTCTTATAACTTATTAAATTAAAATGAAGCATAGTTCACTTATTTCAGTAACATAAATTAACAAGCCATGGTGTCATAACAAATTATACAGTAACAAATTATACAGAAATTTAGTTTAAGCAACAATTCACACTACTAACTACTGGCTTATTGCCTGCTGTTATTAAGATATTTTTGTTTTCTAGTACTTACTGTATAAGGTATGATCCTATTGTACACCAGAATTCTACTCAACACCTAAACATAACTACATTATTAAGCAAAAATAGGCAGCTAATATTCGGATTGTTGAGCTAAAGTCTAGTTAATGGGTTGTTAATACCAATATCCATCCATCCATCCAAACATCCATCCACAAATTCATCCATCCATCCATCCATCCAAACATCCACCTATCCATCAATCATCCGTTCAAACATCCATCTAAACATCCATCCATCCATTTATTCATCCATCCATCCACAAATTCATCCATCCATCCATCCATCCATCCAAACATTCACCCATCCATCAATCATCCATTCAAACATCCATCCATCCATCCATCCATCCATCCATCCATCCAAACATCCATCCATCCTTGCATTCATTCATCTATCCACCCATCTAAACATCCATCTACCATCCAAACATCCATCCATGCATTCATGCAATCATCCATCCATCCATCCATCCGTTCATCCATCCATCCATCCATTTATCCATCCATCAATTTATCCAAACATCCATCCACAAATTCATCCATCCATCCATCTAAACATCCACCCATCCATCCATTCAAACATCCATTTAAATATCCATCCATCCATCCATCCATCCTTCCAAACAGCCATCCATCCATCCATCCAAACATCCATCCATCCATCCATCCATCCATCCATGTATTCATCCATCCAAACATCAATCCATCTAAACATTCATCCATCCAAACATCCATACATCCATCTATTCATCCATCCATCCATCCATCCATCCGTACATCCGACCATCAATCCAAACACTAATCCATACATTCATGGATCCATCCATCCATCCATCCATCCAAACATGCATCCATCCATCCTTCCATCCATCCATCTAAACATGCATCCATCCATCCTTCCATTCATCCATCCAAACATCCATCCATCCATTCATCCACTATGAAAGGCCAGACTTCTAAACTTCTGTGCAATACAATCCTTCAGTATACTTTGTAAAGTTATTAAATAAAAAAAAATTCACACACTTTCATCACATGCACCTCATTTTTCTATTGTATTTACCTAATCAGTGAAAAAAACAACAGAAAAATCCCTCAGCTGTCGTCTCCTGACCTCACACAGTATGAAAACAAGAGGCGGGGTGTAAAAATAGGCCGTCTGTGATTGGCTGTCGTGTCAGAGACCCCTGATGATTGGGAGTTGTTCCCTCGAGGCGGCAGACAGGCGTGTGTGCGACGAGGAGCCCTCGGGGACCGCTTTGCTTTTTTACAAGCAAAACAACTTTGTGCCCGAGTATACCCCACGGGGTTATTGTGTAGGTATTAGGGAACAGTCAAACACAGAAAGCAGGATTTGCTGACTTCCTTTTCTACGTTACCTTTGGATGGAGGAGTTAACTCTTCTTTGGCAGCTCTTGACAGCACTTACAGATATACTATTGTACTGTCAAACCCAATATTAGTTAATGTAGGGCTGCTTGATCATGGGGAAAAAATCTGAATCATGGTTTTATTTGGACATAACTGTAATTGGGATTATTTAAAACAATCATCAGTGGGTCATTTCACCACAGGTTGCTATGAACCTAAATATTTCAAAGATGATAACGCTTGATAACTGAAGCAGAATGGAATAAAGCCCTCTCACACTCACGTAAAGGAAAAAAAGACAATAGAATACTCAAATGAAACAAACTTTACACATCTTCACTGCAAGACTTACAATTGAACGTGATTTGTTTCTTATTAAAGCTACAAAAGTATTTCAGTCAAGAGCAAAGAGTTATTTTTTATAATCATTGGAAACCAAAATCTAAAATGAAATTGAATTTTATGTGTATACTGCATATGCAGAAGCAGGGCCGGCCCTGTACATTTGGGGGCCCTAAGCAGAATCATTTTGGGGCCTTAATTTGCTCTAAATAGTGGAGTACTGCCATTGCAAACTGGCCCACAATGATTATACTGCTTATTAAATACAATCAATAAAACTGAAAAGTAAAGTCTGATTTCTTCTACTTAATAACTGTCTGAATGATTTGGACATTTTAAAACAGCACTGTTTCTGTCAACTAGCAGCTTCAAACATGAAAAGAATTAAACAATCTTTAATCAAGGGACCAGTGAGTCCAACTGTGCATCCTTCTGGTGTGTTTAAAACATATTCTATTAATTTAGCAAACAGATTGAAGATTCTACAGCTAAAGATTGAGTTTTTTTTCCAATTAATTCCAAAAGCAAAAAACCTGCAATGAAACGACACTGATCAATAATTAGCCAAAAGTAAAAATGCACTACTTAGTGATAAAATATACATTATGAGCTCATTAAAAACTCAAACAACAACAACAAAACAATTAACATTAAAGCAAAGATTGATCCATAAATAATAAAATCAATAAGCAAATAATATAAAGTAAATATGAAAATATTCATATAAATAACATATAAGAAAAAGGGAGGCAACAAATACTGGGTTAATGTTAATACCCAAACACAATATTATTCTTTTCAGTCACCTTCCCTGATCCTTACATTTAAGTTGCAGGGTCCAGAGCTTATATTACTTTGATCCAATTAGGACATAACTTTTATAAACATGTCTCAGGAAAAATATTACCAGTGTGCAAAATATGTCAGTGAAAGACACTTCAGTACTATTGCATTTCAGTAAAATGCGTAAAAAAAAAAAAACTAGGAAAAAATTTAATATTTTATATAAGTAGACTATGTTTTTTAATCTGTAATTGCCTATTTTGCCTAATGTGCGATTAGATTATGATTTCATTATATCATATAGATTCATGATATAATTTTTCCCCTCAGTTTTTCTACGCCTGAAGAATAACGTTAGATTGGTTTTATTTCCGCGGTCCAATTTCCAAAATAAATCAGGTATATAACGGGGCAAGCAATGAAGCAAAGGCCATGGTTACGTCTGTGCACAGATTTGCGTTCTTGAGGTGACCGGTCGGTCTTGCAGGTTACCTTGGAAGAACAAATTTGAACCGCGAGAACACAGAACGCATATGAGAAATGAGATGCTGCGAGCTTGAACATAAAGCAATTACGTTGTCCACAAAAAAAATCAAGAATTGTGTTCTTTAGCTCTAGATGTGTAGTTCCAAATACACAAAATTAAAGTGTTACCCTATAATTGGCAAGTGGTAAACAGTTGGATGCCAAATGATATGTGGATAAATGCAGGGTGCGAATTACACATTGACAGTTAAGGTTTTCGATTATGTTATATTAATCAAACTTGTAAATATGTTTTCAGTGTTTTGAGAGATATTGAGCGGTTCTCAATGGCATTTGTGATATTAAATTAATGATGACAGGTTTGCATTCCTGCAATTATTAATGGATGACCATAAAAGACTGCACATATTTTTTATTTTACTGTTAAACTTCCATTTGCGAGCAAGTGTATGATAAAATACAAGCTATGCATCTAGTTGCACCGACACCTACAGTACAAATGGATTGATCGGTCAGTCAGTCAGTCAGTCAGTTGATAGCGGCTTCTGGTGGATTTATGCGAGAAGAGCAGGCGAGAATGGCACTTGCTAGAGAAGTTTGAGGTCTAAAAAAAGAGTACACAGCAGCCTCTGGTGGATTCACGAAAACAAAAACTGCAAATAACGTACCTCCTAGGATGTATTTGGCGCTCTACAGAAATGTATATAGGGGTTCGTATCCATAATAAGCCTGGGTTGCCTATTTTACTAGAAACATGTTATGTGAACACTTTCGCTGTCTGTTGGTGCTCTAGATTTGCCTGTTTTACTACTGAATTAATATTTTTGTGCATTCACATTGGTATGAACCATTATAGGGGTGTTCAAATGTATATTCAAGTTATCTATTATTTTAATTATCGATATTATTTAAGATACAGATCAGAGCAAACCTTTTCTTAACTATAATAGGGCAGACCCCCCATACATCTTGTTTTGATGTCCTTCAGCGGGGATCAAGCATTCAAGCAATCAAGTGACCCCCCCCCCCCCAAACCCCCCTGTAATTGGCACCCTGGATAAATGGATGTGCAATCAAATGTAGTTCATGCTCAGACCTAAATATGATTCGAGAAGAACAGAAGACTCCAAAGAGCAGCACATCAGCTTTGGCAAAGAGCGCTAACGAATGCTCTGTGTGCCAGCAGTGTGACTGACAGTGAGAGCCACTGGATGGATTAATTAGCATATAATGCTATTTAAGGCCCGAGCATCTGTGCCTCTGCAAGTTAGCACAGATCCAGCGCCACAGCGATCGCACGGAGATCTGGCGGACTCCTTCCTCTCAGACAGCTGCTAATCACCAACTTTCATAATTGAAACGGAGGTGTAAGATTGCGCAGGTGGTTGCGTGTGTCTGCGGAGCGACTGAACTTGCTGATGCAAAGCTGCTGCTACTGAGGCCATTTTATACTGAAACATCTGTCTGTTTTTGGATCCTTAAAGAAGAACTTGCCCAAGGCGCTTCTTTTAAGAAAAAGTAACTCGGCATGTTGGACATCTTTTTTTGATCTAAGAGAGAGAGAACGCTGTGATCTTGCTCGGGATCTGGTCGGTCTTTCCCTGGCCATGTCGTTTTCCAGAAAGCCATTTATACTACACGTTGAAATGATAAGCATGGGTATAAAGAAAGCTCCAACAGTTCGAGAAAATAAACAAATTTTTATTTATTTTCATTTGAAGTCAGCATGAACCAGAAATTGAGAATATGATGCATTTATCAGTATGATGATGTATTTTTGACGGAAACTGAATATAAAGTAGGGGATGGGGCTTTATTTGTTAGCTCGTATTTTCATATTTTACTCATAGCAAACTAATGGTTGGAGGGGCATGGCTAAGCATCTTTCACCCAATCCATGAAACTGAAATCATCCGAAAAAGACAGATTTTGATTATAAAACACCAAAACAAACTTTTTTTGTGTATTAGCACAGATTGGTTGTTCACTGTAGGGCTCTATTTTAACGATCTAGGTGCAAAGTCTAAAGCGCATTGCGCAAAAGCATTAAGGGAGTGTCCGAATTCTTTTTTGATACTTTAAGGATGGAAAAATAAAGTTTGGGCCATAGCGCATGGTCTAACAGGTTTGTGCTTATTCTCTTAATGGGTTATGGGTGTGTTTTGAGCATAACGTGCAATAAACCAATCAGAATCTCATCTGACCCATTCCCTTTAAGAGTCAGTAACATCGCGCCATGGCGCATTTGCTATCTACATGGCAGACTTTTTGGTAAGTGAAAAAACTGAATGGAAAAACTGAACGTTTCACTAGTAAGGAAACATATAAACAAACAGTTTGCAGTGCGAGGATAAAGAACAAGCCTCCTCCATTCGGTCTCTTTACTTTCTCTTTACTTTATTTCTACTCTTTACTTTACTCCTTTACTTTCGTGGATAAGGAAACGGTGTTTTAAGCACTCCACTGAGGCCATTCATTAGCGTACATATTTAATTTAGTTTGTTAAGCGCAAAGAGTTGTTTCAAAACTATTTCAAAATTCAGCTCTAATTTCCAGCAAACGGATAAATGAACAATAAGAACAAAGTGTGGTCATAAACACACGTCCCTTTCTTATGCCCCATATGGTTATGCAGACATCTCCAAAACCCGACAGGTGGACAAATGTAATTTGTAATATTAAAACAAATATAAATATGCATATAATAAATAATCAGCTAATGATAACATTATACAAACGCAGATTGTCATGAATAAACAAAAAAAAATAAATAAATAAATCACAAAACTAACACGCTGTGCGCTGGACTTTAGAGAAGCTTTTAGTTGGTCAGTGGCTCAGTCTATTTCAGTTTCTCAAAATAGCAGCCCACCAACAATGCGCCTTGACAAACCTCCTTTCTAGACCAGCACACCTATGAGTCCATAAAGTAGCACAAATGGATTTGCTATAAAAACAACGTGGTGCAAAACGTGAAGTTTAGGGTTGTGCTGGTCTAAAAAAAGCAAAAAATCGCGGCAAACACATCTTGCACCTTATTGTGCTGGGTGTATGATAGGACCCTAACAATGTGTATTAACAAAATAAAAATAGCAAATTTAGATTTCATGCAAACTTTAAATATGAAACATTTTTGTTTTGTTTTGCTTTGCAGCATCCTGGCAACCACAAAGAGCCCACTAAATCACTTAGCACCTCATATCAGCTTGTCAAATATTCAGAGTATCTTAGTAACTGTATACAAGCAACTCCCTGGCAACAACCCAGAACACTTTAAAGCCCCTATGAAATCAAAATGTTAATATCAGTATGTTTGTCTTAAGGATATCTATAAGTGAGTGTGCTTCAAAACAGTGACAATACTCATATTAAGAAGATATAAACATCCAAAGTTTTTTCCACTTAAATGGATAAACTTTTATTGATGTCACCTCATAATTTAGTTTCCAACATAGGCTCATTATGAAAATGGACATTTCTGGAGATCGGAAGTTATGTAGCCAGAGGTACGGTGCGGTATGATGTCGTTCCTTTTTGCATTTACCAGCATACCTCTGTGTGGACAGCTTTTCCACTGTTACCAGTTTGTCCAGTAGCTCGCCACGTACGTCGAAGGATTTGAGACACAGAGCAGAGTTTATCGTGACGATGGGGTTCAAGTCTGATGAAGAACGGTTCCAGAAAGCAGGTAAGACAAAAACAAAAGCCAAAAAATTTTTGTGGTAACAATTAGGCTGCCACGAGGGCCTTTCTTTTTCTGGACTGCTTTTGAAAACACTGTCATTTGGGTTTAGGGAATGGGGGGATTGGGTCAATCAGTGTTTTAAAACACTATTGGTTGGGTTTAGGGAAGGGTGTGATCAGTCAGTCAATCCGTTAGTCAGTCAGACAACAGCCTCTGGTGGATTTATGCAAGAACAGCAGGCTTGTATGGCACTCGTTAGAGAAATTTGAGAACTCAAATTGCGTACACAGCAGCCTCTGGTGGATTCGCGAAAACAAAAACGGCAAAAAAAATCCTGGGACGTATTTGGCCCCCTCCAGAAATGTATATAGGGGTATACGTGATCAGAATGAGCCTGGGTTGTTAGTTTCTCATCAAACTTTCTGACCAATTAAACGCTCTTTAGTATTTGAATATGTAGTAGATATCTTTCTAGTAGTAAATATGTCCCACCCCTTAAAGCTGCTATTGCTATATGTAAACTCAACCACTGGCACATACAGAGCTGTGATAAAAATGAAAGGCTATTGGATGTTTTTATTAAAGGGGGAGGAGCTACTATACTATAATGTTCCACCTTGTCTTCATGTTGAAAGAAAATGTCTGATGCAAAACAGGTGCAAGTGTTGGTTACAATGACAGAGAGATGAAAGAGTGTGTTTTTTACAAGTGGTTTGTCAAGCCCACTAAGTGAGTTCAACTGTTTCAGTTTAACTTATGTCACCCATCAAAGAAAAATGAACATTACAAAGCAATCCACAGGACCTTCAACAAACTTAAAATACTTAAAATAAGGAAAGCAAATAAAGAAAATCAAAAAGGAAACTGGATATTTAATTAAAATACACCTAATTCAATTGTAAAATAATTTAATTTCATTTAATAACTTTAAAATAAAAACTCTGGACTTCAATTCACCTTCTTTCAACATATGGCAAATAGCTTGACGTGGTTTATGTAAATCATTAAGGTTTTAAAGTCACGTTTACATAGCAGACTCTTTAATTTAATAACTTCTTGACCAGCTGCTTGATTCATTGAGGTTTTGTTCAGGAGCATCTGTGGCCATTACTGTTAAGAACATATTACCTTTCATACTGCAAAAGCTTTTCACTCTTCCTGAATGAATAAAACTGCCTGACCCATATTTGTCAATCTCATTTGCAGGAAAGCACACGGTAACCTTAATAATAAAGCACTTGCTGAGAACAATGTGAAGTCTGGAATCTAAACTCTCAGGCCGACACACACTCACAGCGCTGTTGAATTTCTTTCCTAATGACTACGTAGTTTGAGTTATTGCCAAGGTCCCATCAACTTCCCCAAGTAAGGAAGAAAAAAAAACTAAATACACTATTAGACGTCCATCTGGAAATGTAATGTGCTGGACTTCTGTGCAGTTCTTGGTGAATTACCCCTTTAACCATTATGGTTCACCATAATTCTTGCCAAATACAAGAGCGCTGCTGTGTTCTTTTAAAACTGATATATTATAGCCCTGAAAAATCTAATTTTGCAGCAGCCGTTCAGTGTTATTTCAAAATAAAAAGTCAAATGTAAACTGTAACCAGTTTAGAAAGAGCCTTTTATAACTCATGGCAGCAAAAGTTTTGTTCAAATTAATTGATTGCTGGTTGAAAACTTGGATACAGATGATTAAGTGACAAAAAAAATTAATAAATTAATTGCACATTTTTAAAAATACAACTGTTTTGTTTCCATTTTAATTAAATATTTGAATGATTAAATAATTGATGCATAATATATGCATTATTATTTTGTAATTATTAAAAATATTTTTATTTAATATTATTTTGTATAATCTAATATAGGCGGTTCATTCCACTGTGGGGACCCCGGATTAATAAAGGGACTAAGCCGAAAAGAAAATGAATGAATAATCTAATATATTATGATGTTTTTTAAAGGATCTTGAAAATAATGGATTAATAACGCTGGATTAATGGAATTGATTTCAGCATTGCAGCACATAAATAAATCACAATTTCAAATATATTCATTTTGAAAAACATTCAAAAGTTATTTTAAACTAATATTTCACAAAAATAACAGATTCGAACATCGAGAGCAGAAAGGTAAAAATAAAATGATTGAATGAATGAAAGAATGAATGAATGGGCGAGTGACTGAGCGAGCGAGTGAATGAATTATTGAACAGATGGATGAATGGATAGATAAATGGATAAATGGGTGAGTGAGTGATTGAATTGATGAATGAATGAATGAATGGGTGGGTGAGTGAGTGAGTGAGTGAGTGAGTGAGTGAGTGAGTGAATAAATTAATGACTAGATGGATGGATGGATGGGTGGGTAAGTGAGTGAATGAATTGGTGGGTGAATGAATGAATGAATGAATGAATGAATGGGTGAGTGAATAAATTAAAGAATAGATGGATGGATGGATGGATGAATGAATGATGGATGGATTAATTTTAACCATTTAGAAAATAACAAATAACGGTGGTGCAGTGGGCAGCACAATCGCCTCACAGCAAAAAGGTCTCTGGTTCGAGCCTTGGCTGGGTCAGTTGGCATTTCTGTGTGGAGTTTGGCGGTTCATTCCACTGTGACGACCCCGGATTAATAAAGGGACTGAGCTAAAAAGAAAACGAATGAATAAATAAATAAATGCATAAATGAATTAATTTATTCATTCACCCCCATCAATTAATTCACTCACACTCATTCATTCACACTCACACATTCATCCATCCAACTGGCCATCTATTTAACACACTTGCTCACTCACTCACTCACTCATCCCCCCACCCATCAATTCATTCAATCATCCATCTATACATCTAACCATCTCTTCATTAACTGACTCATTCATTCAATTGTTCTTCCCATCCATCCATAACTTATTCATTTATCCATTCAATCATCCATCCATTCATTAATTCCCTCATTCATTCAATAATTTATTCATTCATTCATTAATTCCCTCCCTCCCTCCCTCACTCACTCACTCCATCCATCCATACATCTGACCATCCTTTCATTAAATAATTCATTCAATTGTTCTTCCATCCACCCATTTATCAATTCACTAACTCATTCATGCATCTATTCAATCATCCATCCACCCATTCATTCCTTCATTCATTCATTCATTCATTCACTTCCTCCATCCCTCCCTCACTCCATCCATCAATTCACTAACTCATTCATTCATTCTTCCATTCAATCACCCATCCATCCATCCATTCATTCCCTCACTCACTCACTCACTCACACATCCATCCATTCATCTATCCATCCATTATCCCCTCACTCACCCACCCACCCACTCATTCATTAATTCATTTATCCATTTATCCATCCACCCATACATCCATCCATTCATTAACTCACTCATTCAGTTTTTTTTCATCCATCCCCTCTCTTCCTCCCTCATCCTTTCATTCATTCATATGTACATTCATTCATTCATTCATTCATTCATTCATTCATTCATTCATTCATTCTATCCATCAATTACTCATTCATTCACTCACTCACTCACTCACTCACTCACTCACTCACAAACCCATTCATGCATCCAATTATTCATTCATTCATTCATTCATTCATTCATTCATTCATTCATTCATTTATTTATTCATTCATTCATTCTAAAACAGTTTAAAGGGAATACAAATTCCACACATTAAGTGTTGCCTCCCCATATAGACACTGAAGAGCTGCTGAAACCCCCCTACATTAATGTATTCATTTGTGTTATGCTTGGATTTCTCATGTAATATGGATAAATATGGATGTTCAAGACACTCGTCTTTTCTTAATTGAAAAGCGGCATGTTGTTTAGACTTGTAGATCATGTATGTAAACATCATTAGCCTTTTTGAACTTGTTCAGTCAAGTAAAACTGCCGGGGCTAATTAAATGCGCTGCGATCGGCTCCAGCGGTGTTTTCCTGAGTGCGAGGTATACGGTGCCACAACTTATCATTTGCCTGTCAGGGGAGGTAAATTGAACCCTTGGCGGGGCACGGCGATGGGTCAACAGGCACAATTCGTCCACCATCAACCACTTTCAAGTCAGATCCGGCGAGCGAGCGAGGAGAGAGAGCAACTGTCAATCAAACGCTGTGACCATCATTACTGGTTTGCAGCCAAGCAGAAAAACACGGTAATAAACAGGTCAGCCCGACTCCATCGGGCCGCTCGCAATGCTCAACAAGGGCACAGACCTGTGGCCTCAACGGGCATCAAATCCCCGTATTCCTGTTTGACCCCATTACTAGAGCATGATGGGCCTGCCTGTCAGCAGTCGACGCGCCGAATCACTCTTTCCGACAGGTAAACCGCGCCATCATTTATTTTCAGCCCACTGCCACGCTCGGCTTGGCATGGCGAAGGGGCATCTTTAACACAAAAACCTGAAGATGACAGGACTGCGATCTGGAGCACTGGAGGAAAAGTTGCGTCTTCTAGTGCTTATACTAGTGATCCAGTGAAGGTGGGCTTCATTTGCTCCTCAGTGGGCTGTGAATATGCGGTCTATTCCTTATAAGCTCCAGACATCAGACACACTTTGCAAGGCACAATTCAACCAGGTATGATTACACCAATGGGTTGTACATGGGTTATAAAGGGTTGAGTTCACATTGCAAAAATATTGCTGATTAATCTTATTTCAAAGTGAAGAAGTGATTATTTTGCTTACACGATTGGTAGATTGTTTGCTTTGTTTAAGGAAAAACTCACTTAATTTGACTTATTATTTTCAAAAGACATTTTTTGCTTGTCTAGAAAATTCTTCTTGATCGAAGATTTTTTTTGGTATTTGGACAAGAAATGAGATAAAACAATGAGAGATTTTTTGCAGTGCTAAGAAGCTCAATTTGATACTTTTATATAAAAAAAATCAGCTTTGCCACGTGGGAATAAATTATATTTTAAAATATATTGCAATATAATAGAGGTACTTAAAACTTTACTGTTATAAAATAGCATGAAATGCTAGAAAAAAACGACTTTCAGAAACATGAAAAAAAAAGATCAAACGAGTGCAACTGTCAGTTCATTCATTCATTTTCTTTGCGGCTCAGTCCCTTTATTAATCTGGGGTCACCACAGTGGAATGAACCGCAAACTTATCCAGCATATGATTTACGCAGTGGATGCCTTTCCAGCTTCAACCCATCACTGAGAAAAAATAATAATATAATAATAATAATAATAATAATAATAATAAGAAGAAGAAGAAGAAGAATCAATAATAATAATAATAATAATAATAATAATAATAATAATAATAATAATAATAATAATAATAATAATACCATTAATAATACCATTAATAATAGCATTAATAATAATAATAATAATAATAATAATAATAATAATAATAATAATAATAATAACAATAATAACAACAACAACAACAACAACAACAACAACAATAATAATAATAATAATAATAATAATAATATAATAATAATATAATTAATATTAGCATCAATGATAACATTAACAATAATAATAATAATAATAATAATAACAATAATAATAATAGCATCAATATTAGCATTAATAATAATAATAATAATAATAATAACTATAATAATAATAATAATAATAACTATAATAATAATAATAATAATAATAATAATAATACCATTAATAATACCATTAATAATAGCATTAATAATAATAATAATAATAATAATAATAATAATAATAATAATAATAATAATAATAACAATAATAATAACAACAACAACAACAACAACAACAACAATAATAATAATAATAATAATAATAATAATAATAATATAATAATAATATAATTAATATTAGCATCAATGATAACATTAATAATAATAATAATAATAATAATAACAATAATAATAATAGCATCAATATTAGCATTAATAATAATAATAATAATAATAATAATAATAATAATAATAATAATAACTATAATAATAATAATAATAATAATAATAATAATAATAATAATATTAATAATAATAATAATAATAATAATAATAATAATAATAATAATAATAATAATATCATTAATAATAGCATCAATATTAGCATTAATAATAATAACAATAATAATAATAATAATAATAATAATAATAATAATAATAATAATAATAATAATAATAATAATAATAATAATAATAAATTATTATTTTCTTTTCGGCTCAGTCCCTTTATTAGTCTGGGGTCGCCACGGCGGAATGAACCGCCAACTTATCCAGCACATGTTTTACGCAGCGAATGCCCTTCCAGCCGCAACCCATCCCTGGGAAACATCCATACACACTCGTTCACACACATACACTACGGACAATTTAGCCTACCCAATTCACCTGTACCGCATGTCTTTGGACTGTGGGGGAAACCGGAGCACCTGGAGGAAACCCACGCGAACGCAGGGAGAACATGCACACTCCACAGAAAAACACCAACTGACTCAGCCGAGGCTCGAACCAGCGACCTTCTTGCTGTGAGGTGACAGCACTACCTACTACACCACTGTGTCGCCATAAAAATAATAAAATAATAATAATAAAAATCGATCAATAATAAAAATCTATAATAATAATAATAATAATTATTATTATTATTATTATTGCTATTATTATTATTATTATTATTATTATTGTTATTATTATTATTATTATTATTATTATTATTATTAGTAGTAGTAGTAGTAGTAGTACTTGTAGGAGGAGGACGAGGAGTATTGTTTATTTATGTGTGTTTTTTAATAAACACATGCACCATTGCTAATTTTGTTTAAAATACCATTAGACACAAAAGCACAGAGGTGGTATTTCTAACATGATTTTTACTAGTTTTTAAGATTGTGTAAACAAAAATTGTTAAAATGTTAAGATAAACATACAGTGGGTCAAATAAGTATTCAACACATCACTATTTTTCTCAGGAAACATTTCTACATTTCTAAAGGTGCTGTTGACTTAAAAATCTCACCAGATGTTGATAACAACCAAAGAAATTCATATAAGCAAAGAAAACATATTAATTAGTTTACAAATTAAGTTAAGTGTAATAAAATTAAATGGCACAGGAAAAATGTATTGAACATAGGGAGGTGTAGAAAGGCAGTGAAAGCCCAGACAGCAGCTGAAATCTCTCAGTAGTTCAGCAACCCTCTGCCCTTGGTCATTGTAAATGAATATTAGCTGCTTCAGTCCAACATCTACATTAGCAGGATGATAATGATGAAACCAGGGTGGACATTTCAGCAAGACAATGACCCAAAACACAGCCCAGAAAACTCTCTAGTGCTTTCAAAGAAAGAAAATCAAGCCGTAGAATGGCCCAGCCAATCACCTGACTTGAATCCAATAGAAAATACAAAAAAAAGCTCAGATTTGATCAACGAGACCCACAGAACCGACAAGATTTTTACACTCTGTTGAAGTCTGTGTAAAACTCACACCTGAGCAATTCATGTGACTTTATTCTTCATATGAGAGGCGTCTTTAGGCTACCATATTTGTATTGTTGGGTTTTTACCAAAATCTGGTTGCATGGTTCCATGTATATGTTACATTAAAGGGAATTTCATTGAGATCAATTACTCCCAATGCCGTCATCTACACAGATCTGAGTTTAATGCATTATGAACACAAACAATGCGTGCTGCTGTACGTCTCTGTGCTGTGTCTGTTTTTATTTGAATTTGCCTTTGGTCTCAGCTTCGCCTTTGAGGATTAGAGGCGGACGGAAGAAGGGGCAGGTTTGTTGCTGCACCAGTGCATAATAAGAGTCGCGTCTGTGGCCTCCAACTCTACAAAGGCTCCAGATCTAAATGCTATGCAGTATATATGCATTCCTAGTACAAACACAGGCAGAGACTCGAGCTCGGGCGTTTGATCCTGAACCGCTGTGTTCCCTTTCATCTAGTTGAAGCTTTCCAAAACTGTCCCCGCGACTTTCCTCACAGAGAAGCTCTGATTACGACTCGTGATGCTTCTCCAGCCACAGGTGCACAAGATCTGGACGCCTTCACTAATATTCAAGACATGTGTTGTGGTGTCATTAACTTTGTTGATGACTGTAGTGATAATCTCACAAGGTTTTTTGAGCTGTTTTGAGCCACGCTTGGTGCTTTTAAACCACATCTTACACTTAAATGGAAGCAGAAATAAAAATCCTCATTATGTACTCACCCACAGGTCAGTCCAAACCCAAATGCTGCTGTTGTTTTTTCGTTTCTGTGGAACACAAAAGATTTAAGAGCTTTCATTTTAATGTTTGACTGGAAAATCTGCAATGCAACTTGATGCAAAGAAATGCAACTTAATGCAACTCACACACACAAGCAAACACATTTATTTATTTATCTTAATAATGCACTACTTTTAAACAAAAAGACTGCATTTTTCTTTGTTTTTCTGTCAAAAATGTTGTGTTTTAGACTAAACTTATCTACATTCAGTGATGATAAAACATGAACCCATGAAGATAGAATAGAATGCTTGTTTAATAGTATATGCTTATAGTATATAACATCCCTTTGTCACCAACAAACAAACAAACAAACAAACAAAAAAAAAAACCCATACAACTCTATGCAATATGTAATGCATAGCATGAAATGTAACTCAATGCAAAATATGCAATGAAACTCCAAAACAATTAACAGAAATCAATATAATAAGGCAAAATATCAAAATATGCAATAACCAAAGAAATATTTGAAATGGACATGATGATTTTCTTCAACACATTTCTAAACATAATAGTTTTAATAACTCATTTCTAATAACTGATTTATTTTATCTTTGCCATGATGGCAGTAAATAATATTTGACTAGAAATTTTTCAAGACACTTTTATACAGCTTAAAGTGACATTTGAAGGCTTAACTAGGTTAATTAGGCTAACTAGGCAGGTTAGGGTAATTAGGCAAGTTATTGGATAACGATGGTTTGTTCTGTAGACTATCGAAAAAATATATAGCTTAAAGGGGCTAATAATAGTGACCTTAAAATGTCTTTTATATATATATATATATATATATATATATATATATATATATATATATATATATATATATATATATATAGTTTTTTTTTTTGGCTTTACTCAACCTTCTTTTTCTCAGCTAATAATATTATGCAAAATACATTCTTAACAGAAAATATTCAGAGGGCCGTCAAATGTCGGTGAAAAAATTCAAAAATGGTGGCAGGGAATCGAAACTATAAAATAAATAAATAAAAAAAAGTGAACAGTCTAAATGGATCAAAAAGGTTTAAAAAAAGTCAATGCAAAATATGCAATGTAACTCCAAAAATAAGTAATCCAAATCAATATATTACATGTAAGGCAAGCTATCAAAATTTCCAATGAGCAATGGACGATTTGAAATGCATATATTGATGCAATGATCTCAAAACAAGTTCAATAAAAAATGTATAATTAGCAGAAAACATTCTGAGGGCCATCAAATGTAGGTGAAAATCATCAAAAATGCTGGCGGTGACTTAACAAAAAAAAAACAAAACACAAACAATCAAACAAAAAAACACTGGCAGGGAAAGAGTTAAAATGCTCAAAATAGCCAAAATGGATCAAAAAGGCTTCAATGAATCATCAGTACCAAGAAAAGAAACAACTGAAGGCAATATGTAATGCATAAAAATAAATGAAACTCAATGCAAAATATGCAATCAACTCCAAAAATAAGTAATGCAACTCAATATAACACATGTCCAGCAATATATCAAAATTTCCAATAAGCAAAGGAAGATTTGAAATGCATGTAGTGATGCAATAAAAAACATGCAATGCAGCTCAAAACAAGTTCCATAAAAATGCATCTAATAAGTTTTATTTATTGTCTTTACTCAACCTTGATTTTCACAGATAATAATGTGGAACAATTCCCTGATCATGCTAAATATATTCTTAGCAGAAAACGTTCTTAGGGCCGTCAAATGTAGGTGAAAATCATCAAAAATGCTGGCGGTGACTATAAACAAACAAACAAAAAACACTGGCAAGGAACCAGTTAAAAGGCTCAAAAAAGGCAAAGTTGATCAAAAAGGCTTCATTGAATCATCAATTCCAAGAAAAGAAGCAACTCAAGGCAATACGTAATGCATAAAACAAAATGCAACTCAATGCAAGTATGCAATCAACTCCAAAAATAAGTAATGCAACTCAATATAAGACATGTCCGGCAAAATATCAACCTTTCCAATAAGCAAAGGAAGATTTGAAATGCATGTAGTGATGCAATAAAAAACATGCAATGCAGCTCAAAACAAGTTCAATAAAAATGCATCTGATAAGTTATATTTTTAGTCTTTACTCAACCTTGTTTTTCACAGATAATAATGTGGAACAATTCCCTGATCATGCTAAATATATTCTTAGCAGAAAACATTCTGAGGGCTGTCAAATGTAGGTGAAAATCATCAAAAATGCTGGCGGTGACTATAAACAAACAAACAAAAAATGCTGGTAAGAAACCAGTTAAAAGGCTCAAAAAAGCAAAGTTGATCAAAAAGGCTTCATTGAATCATCAATACCAAGAAAAGAAGCAACTCAAGGCAATACGTAATGCATAAAACGAAATGCAACTCAATGCAAGTATGCAATCAACTCCAAAAATAAGTAATGCAACTCAATATAAGACATGTCCGGCAAAATATCAACCTTTCCAATTAGCAAAGGAAGATTTGAAATGCATGTAGTGATGCAATAAAAAACATGCAATGCAGCTCAAAACAAGTTCAATAAAAATGCATCTGATAAGTTATATTTTCTATCTTTACTCAATCTTGATTTTCACAGATAATAATGTGGAACAATTCCCTGATCATGCTAAATATATTCTTAGCAGAAAACATTCTGAGGGCCGTCGAATGTAGGTAAAAAAATCATCAAAAATGCTGGCGGTGACTAAACAACAATAAAAAAATGCTGGCAAGGCTCAAAAAAGGCAAAGTTGATCAAAAAGGCTTCATTGAATCATCAATACCAAGAAAAGAAGCAACTCAAGGCAATACGTAATGCATAAAATGAAATGCAACTCAATGCAAGTATGCAATCAACTCCAAAAATAAGTAATGCACCTCAATATAACACATGTAAGGCAAAATATCAACCTTTCCAATAAGCAAAGGAAGATTTGAAATGCATGTAGTGATGCAATAAAAAACATGCAATGCAGCTCAAAACAAGTTTAATAAAAATGCATCTAATAAGTTTTATTTATTGTCTTTACTCAACCTTGTTTTTCACAGATAATAATGTGGAACAATTCCCTGATCATGCTAAATATATTCTTAGCAGAAAACGTTCTGAGGGCCGTCAAATGTAGGTGAAAATCATCAAAAATGCTGGCGGTGACTAAACAACAATAAAAAAATGCTGGCAAGGCTCAAAAAAGGCAAAGTTGATCAAAAAGGCTTCATTTAATCATCAATACCAAGAAAAGAAACAACTCAAGGCAATATGTAATGCATAAAATGAAATGCAACTCAATGCAAGTATGCAATCAACTCCAAAAATAAGTAATGCACCTCAATATAACACATGTCAGGCAAAATATCAACCTTTCCAATAAGCAAAGGAAGATTTGAAATGCATGTAGTGATGCAATAAAAAACATGCAATGCAGCTCAAAACAAGTTCAATAAAAATGCATCTAATAAGTTATATGTTTAGTCTTTACTCAACTTTGTTTTTCACAGATAATAATGTGGAACAATTCCCTGATCATGCTAAATATATTACTAGCAGAAACTGTTCTGAAGTGCCATCAAATGTAGGTGAAAAACATCAAAAATGCTGGCGGTGACTCAAAAAAAAAAAAAAACCTCTGGCAGGGAACCATAAAAAGGTTCAAAATAGTCAAAATGGATGAAAAAGGCTTCATTGAATCATCAATACCAACAAAAGAAACAACTCAATGCATAAAACGGAATGCAACTCAATGCAAAATATGCAATGCAACTCCAAAATAACTCAATACAATGCAAAAAACATGCAATGCAACTCCACCTTTATTTTTCTCAAATAATAACATGGAACAATCCCCTGATCATGCAAAACCACCAGACTTGGTTTAAAATGGCCAAAGGTCACATAAGCAATGCTGATTATTACTGCAGCTCGGTCAAGTGCACAGTTTGTCAAGCATGCGAATTCGCCCTTTTGATGTCATGTTAATCAAACCAACAGCTCTTTTCGATAAACTTCGTTCGTTTGACATCAAACTAATATTGCCGACCTACACTGATTAATACACAGCTTTCCCAACTCTTACTCTACAATATTTAATAATAAGCTGGATAATTGTGATCTAATCATGAGACTCTGAAATCAATGTGACCTCTCGTCAAGTGGAGAGTTAATCAATGCCTTACACAGTCTGCGTACGCACGTGCTTCACGGTTATCATTCATACTTGCAGGATACAACTCCTGCAATCACTTGGCTGAATGGATTTTCAACAATAACATTTTGGTCATTTAAAACGAAATGATTTATGATTTATACTCCTACTAATATACATTCCAAAAGGGGGGTTCACAGCAATGCCACAGCATAACGGTTATATTTATGATTCCCCAAAGTTTTTTTCTTAGATACTCTGAATTATGCTAGAACATTTTTGATTATCTAAATAATATACAGTTGAAGTCAGAATTATTAGCCCCCCTGAATTATTAGCCCCCCTGTTTATTCTGTCCCCAATTTCTGTTTAACAGAGATTTTCTTCAGCACATTTCTAAACATAATAGTTTTAATAACTCATTTCTAATAACTGATTTATTTTATCTTTGCCATGATGACAGTAAATAATATTTGACTAGATATTTTAAAAGACACTTCTATACAGCTTAAAGTGACATTTAAAGGCTTAACTAGGTTAATTCGTTTGACTAAGTTATTGCATAACGATGGTTTGTTCTGTAGACTATCGAAAATATATATAGCTTAAAGGGGCTAATAATTTTGACCTTAAAATGGCATTTAAAATATTAAAAACTGCTTTTATTCTAGCCAAAATAAAATAAACAAGACTTTCTCCAGAAGAAAAAAGGTCCCACTTTATATTAAGTGTCCTTAACTACTATGCACTTGCATCAAAAAATAAATACAATGTACTTACTGTGTTCATAATGTATTTGAGAACACTTGTGGTGGTCTTGAGTTGGGATAGGGGTTGGGTTATGCACAGGTTTGGTGGCATGGGTAGGTTTAAGGGTGGGTTAAGGTATGGGGTCTGGTCAACAATGTAATTAAAAATGTAAGTACAGAAGTTAGTTACAGATGTAATTACATATAAGTTTTTAATCAAGTATATGTACACAGTAAATACATATATTTACACAATAGGTACATTGTAACGAACTATTAATTCCCGTGTACGTACATATTAGTTAGGGCACTTAATATAAAGTGGGACCGAAAAAATATTACCAGACATACTGTGAAAATTTCCTTTCTCTGTCATTTGGGAAATATTGAGAAAAAAATTTCAAAGGGGGGCTAAAAATTATACTTCAACTTTTTATGGAGGAAATAAGTATTCAACACGTCACCTTTTTCTCAGAAAACATATTTTTAAAGATGCTATTGACTTGAAATGATGCCTGGATGTTGGTAACAACCAAATAAATGCATATATGAAAAGAAAACAAATCTAATTAGTTTATTAATGAAGTTAAGTGTAATAAAATGACACAGGTAAAAAATTATTGAACACATGAAGAAATGGAGGTGTAAAAAGGCAGTGAAAGCCCAGACAGCAGCTGAAATCTTTCAGTAGTTGTTCAGCAACCCTCTGCCCTTCGTCAGTGTAAATTAATATTAGCTGCTTCAGTCTAACATCTACATTACATTAGCAGGAGGATGAAGATGAAACAAGGGTGGACATTTCAGCAAGACAATGATCCAAAACACAGCCGAGGAAACTCTCAAATGCTTTCAGAGAAAGAAAACCAAACTGTAGAATGGCCCAGCCAATCACCTGATGTGAATCTAATATAAAATACAAATTAAAGATCAGATTTGATGGACGAAACCCACAGAGCCATTAAGATGTTTACACTCTGTTGAAGTCTGTGAAAACTCACGCACTCTATATGAGATAGATGTCATACATTTTGTATTTGTAGTTTGTGAAGTTCTTAAAAAAGTGAACTGACAGCAGCTTTAAGATATAATCAATGCCACGCATTCATAACATCAACAAATGTTCCTTTTCACACTAATGCTATTTACAGGGACATATTATCAACAAATACAAAATTATTTTTATGCCGTTTTTCTCATGGACCTGTACAAGAAGAAGGTGTATCTGAAACGTACATCTAAGTGCACTCTAAGTAACATGTAAAATCCAAATAAGCAAAAATCTAGACAGCACCCTCTAGTGGATTTATAATCTAAAACGTGCAATGAAATGTACCCAAAGCAACTTTCTTTTTAAATTATGCAAAAATGTAGGCTGACACATGTATTTCCAACGAGCCTAGACTGATTTTTTTTATTTTTTCATTAATTATTTAACATAACCCTTTCAGGTTCGGTAATTACATTTTATTTTCATTTTGTTAAAGGATACCTATTATGCCCCTTTTTTACAAGATGTAAAAATAGTCTCTGATGTGAGTGTGTTTGTGCAAAGTTTCAGCTAAAAATACCACATAAATAATGTGTTATAACTCTTTAAAACCCTTTTTAGGCTTCGCTGCAGTTTGGTGACTGTCGCTTTAAAATCGAATGAGATTTTCAAAAGAAGGCGGAAGTACAAACAGTGTCAGCATAGTGGCAGATTCAAAACAACAATAACATTATCTTCAGCAGATACAGTGTGAAAACTCTAATAGCGAATGACAGCTTCTAACTCAGGGCTGTCTATGGTAATGAGGGATAGATCATCACTAATGGGCGGGGCTTTCCCCCTCTGATGACATGTACAAAGGGAGATTGTCAATCAAAGTGTTTCTGCAGATTTTTTTCATTAAGTGTGATTATAACAAATTCAATTCAGTTCAATTCAATTCAATTCAATTCAATTCAATTCATCTTTATTTGTATAGCGCTTATACAATGTAGATTGTGTCAAAGCAGCTTCACATAAAAGGTCACAGTAAATAGGAACAGTGTAATTCAGTTTGTAGTGTTTAAGTTCAGTTCAGTTCAGCTCAGTTCAGTGTGGTTTAATAATCACTACTGAGAGTCTAAACCAGTGGCGACAGCGGAGAGGAAAAAAAAACCTTGAGAGAAACCAGGCTCAGTTGGGCACGACCATTTTATGACCATTTCTCATATATAACAAATATAAGTAATCAATTGATACAATTAGAAGCTACCTACTGCAGTGTTTCCCAACCCTGTTCCTGGAGGCACACCAACAGTACATATTTTGGATGTCTCCCTTTTCTGACCCATTAACTTCAGGTTTTGGAGTCTCTTCTGATGTTATGATAAGTTGATTCAGGTGTGTTTGATTAGGGAGAGGTTGAAAATGTGTACTGTTGGTGTGCCTTCAGGAACAGGGTTGGGAAACACTGACCTACTGTATACAACTGTGCCCAACTGTGTTTAAACCCCTTATAAAAGTGATTTTTTTTTTGGATAATAGGTAGAAAATAAGGAAAGTAAAAGGTTAGAAGTCAGTAATTGAAATGCAGATAAAATTATTTTATTTAAAAGCTAATATAAAAAAAAACTCAGTAAGAAAGATTTTTTTTCATCTAAAGTCTTTAAATCTTTCAGAAAACTCAATTGATTCACTCAAAAAGAAAGTAAACTAAAAAAACAAACACTACTTTCAGATGAGACCGAAAAATGACCCAAGATGGACTGAACTGCAGTCACCAGCAGGCCACACTTCCAATAATTTGGAACTAAATTTAATACGTTTCTAAGTGCAAAAAAACACATGATTTTAAAAGTCACCCCATTCATCGCCATTTAACCATGCTTTCCCGTAGTCCTCGGTTAAGGTCCTCAAAATCCAATCAACGTGTCAGTGAAATGGCTCTTCATCTGCGGAGATTAAGAGCGCCTCTATTACCTCCGTTTTAGCCGAAGACCCGGCACACATTTCCGCACAGCTATTAGTAACACCTGGAGTCTTTCACATTAGTTGAGGATCTGGCATCATAAATTCCGGCCTATTAATGATTATTCTGACTTCTTGGGATAAATGGCTCAATGTTTTTGATAATGAAAATATACACTCTGCTCAGAGAGCCCGTTCCTGCACCTCACATTACCTTTGTAATGTACTTCATGGTTGATCATATCAGACGACGTCATAACTTTTACCAAGACGGACTTATTAACTCAGAAAGGCATTTCGGAGAGTCTGAGATTCTTCAAGCTTAAAGTCCCTGATTTAATGAAAGGTACTTACTGTCTCTCTACTTTATTTAAAGTGATTCTCTGCCATTTTTAAATTGGAAAAAAACGTCGGAGGATTTCACTGTAGAGTCGAAACAGGTGAAATACGGCTTCTTCTATGTGTTGTTAATTTTGGAAGCTCATTTAAAGTGTCGTTTAAGATAAAATCTTCATATTAGGTCTTATTTTAGGCCATGCTACTGCTGTGACCAAGATTTATGTGTAAGGATTATGGAAATCAAGACATTTTGTATAGTGTAGGCTGCATATATATAGGCTGCAGCTAAACCAGAGGTCAACAAAATGCAGACCTTCTAGACCAGATCCAGACCTGAGACTGACTCCATAAGGAATCCATGAAACGTTTATCATAAATAAATATTATTATTATTGTCTCCACACACAGAAATGGAGCATCTAAAATGGCACACACAACGAGAAAATATTTTTGTCCACCATTTTCATATTGAAACATTTTTTTGGCTTTAAAATTGAATATAATGTTAACCAAAATGTCAAGTAACTACAAACATATACATATATATATATATATATATATATATATATATATATATATATATATATATATATATATATATATATATATATATATATATATATATTATTATTATTATTAGTAGTAGTAGTAGTATAATATTTATAAGTATAATGGTTGAAAAACAAATAATACTGTAACTAGATTTGTCCCATATTTCTCTGTATGAAACAATTGAAAGTGCCATAAATTTCTATGTATCAAAATTTATGTGCCACAAAAAGTATTAAAGATGTCTCAACCACATAGGTACATAAAAATTAAGCTTCTAAAATAAATATTGGGAATAATAATCTAAAAATATATTATTACTTTAATACTATCAGACATGCACATTTTTGGCTCACTCAAAGGTTTATTCGTTGCAGTTACAATTACACCTTAAATGTGTAGGTATGGGCCGATATAAGTTTCTGACGGTATGATAATCTTGGATAAAAATATCAGGATTTCACAGTATTGTGTTTACTCATTTAAAATATATTCTTTTTAAATTTCTGGGTAAAAAGCAAAAACTTTTTCCCCTTTAGACACAGTATATTTCATTTTGAGAAACACTTAAAATATTTTGGAACAGATAACATGTCAGGCTAAATAGTTTAAATTAATTAACTTCTGCTGTCTTCACTTGTTTCAAAAACAGATGTTTTTTACAATTGAAAAATTGCATCTTTGGATATCTTTTCTGCTGGAGATACTGTCCTAAAACAACAACAACAACAACAACAACAACAACAACAAAGTAAATAAAAAAATCTTACTCATACTTTAGGAACAGTATAGCAGAAAATTTTGCCGGTTTTAAAACCTTTACTTTTCCAAACCATGCTATACCTTGAAAACGGTCATCGTCCCATGCATAAAAATCTGTCAAATTCAATAGTTTTGTCATGGAGCCACACTAAGATCCCCATATCTTTAAGAAGAAGTCATATAAAGCCTTAACAATGAATAAAATTATAAAAAGTTTATTATGAACAGAAATATAAAAATATATTGTGGAGAGGTAAGCATGATCGAACACCCAATGAGGGGGGAGAGCAGGCTGGGAGCCCGGCGGCTAATCAGCAGGCCAATCAGAAATAATAAATAACACCTGTTTATTCTAGTGATTGGGCCGGAGAGACAACCTTCTTAAGGAGAACAGAAGGAGCAGCCGGGAGAAGAGGGAGAGAGCACACACACACGCACACTACGGGTGTTGTGCACTCAGTGAAAAAAATAAAGCTATACTGCTTACCTGAATCGCCGACCCTGTCTTCTTCTTCCCCTAATATCGAACTTTGCTACAGTGGTGCCGAAACCCGGGAAGAAGAAGAAACCCTGCTGCCAGAATGGTTACTCCGTCTACCAGTCCATGTGCGGAAGTCATCCAGGCGCTCGCGGCCCTCCACCAACAACAACACCATGCGCTGGGGGAGCTGAGAAAAAATCTGGAAAGACGCTTCCAAGTCCTCGTAGAGGCCCAGCGGGAGGACCGCGAGCTAATCCGGAGTCTGCTGGTCCAGGAGATCCGGCCCGCTCCGACATCTGCCGCCCACCCTCCCATCTCGCTACAGAAGATGGCACCGGAGGACGACCCGGAAGTGTTCCTGGACCTCTTCGAGAGGTTGGCGGAGGCGTGTGGCTGGCCGCGGGCCGAGTGGCCGGTAAGAGTTATCCCCCTGCTGTCAGGCGAAGCCCAAATTGCCGTGCAGCAGCTACCGGCCCAGAATCTCCTGGAGTACGCTCACCTGAAGCGAGCCGTTCTCCAGCGGGCCGGCCGCAATCCGGAAGAGCAGCGTCAGCTCTTCCGCTCCATGGAGCTGACTGCCAGTGGCCGGCCCTTCGTGTTCGCTCAGCAGCTCCGTGACGCCTGCCGCAGATGGCTGGTGAAGGATGGCCGGACCACCGACCAGCTGGTGGATGCCGTGGTGCTGGAGCAATTCATCACCCGCCTCCCCTCCCGAACATCGGAGTGGGTCCAGTGCCACCGGCCAGAGGATCTGGAGACGGCCATCCGGCTGGCGGAGGATCACCTGGTGGCGAGGTCCAGGGTCGGCGAAATAACCTCTCTCTCTTCTCCCCCTCTCCCTCTCTCTCCTCCTGTTCCCAGGCCCAGACTGCGGGGACCGCCCACACCAGCACCCAGATGGCGGCGCACAGAGGCGGACCTGCCGAACGTCCCAAGGGGGGCGGGTCCATATGCGGACGGCGGGGTGGAGCAACGACCCCTGGCGGTTCCCCAGACAGCGCCAGGTCTCTCTCCGGTTCAATCGGTTGGTCTTGCTGGCCCTGGGGGTATAGTGAGAAGGGCTGGGCCGATGCATTGGCGCCGCGGGGGCGAGAATAGCACACCAAAAATCTGCTCCATGAAGGAGGTGAGTGCGCTGATTCGGGTCCCCGCCACGCCAATCGTCGCCCCCGGTCGCGACGGGCTATACCGGATACCAGTGAGTATAAAAGGGGGTACATATCAAGCTTTGGTGGATTCGGGGTGCAACCAAACCTCCATCCACCAAAGCCTGCTTCAAGACCCGGCATTGGATACGAGCCGCACAGTAAGGGTAAGGTGTGTGCACGGGGATGTAATTCACTACCCGCTAACGGCGATAGACATTCAATTCCGGGGTAAAAAGCATAGCGTTGAGGTAGCAGTTAACCCGCACCTCAAACACCCGCTAATTCTGGGAACCAATTGGCCTGGATTTAATAGATTATTAGGGGTCTTATGTGCGGGTGTGTCTTGGAAGACGAAATCGCCGGGTAGGGGGTGTGTCGCTCAGCTGGGGGAATCCCAAGCGGTGACGTCACGCGCTGTCTCAGGGGAAGGGCTGGGAATTTCCCGGTGTAAAGACTTTCCCCTGGAGCAGTCTCGTGACGACACGCTAAGACATGCACTCGAAAGAGTGCAGGTGATAGATGGGGAAAACCTCCAGCCTGACCGGCCCCTCTCCTATCCATATTTTGCGATCATTAATGACAGGGTGTATCGAGTGACCCAAGACGCTCAGACAAAAGAAGATACTACCCAATTATTAGTACCAAAAAGCCGCCGGGAAATGCTTTTCCAGGCGGCTCATGCTAATCCTATGGCTGGACATTTAGGTCAGGCGGCCACATTAAATCGCCTCATGACCCGATTCTTTTGGCCGGGCATTCACGGGGATGTCAGCAAATGGTGCGCTGCGTGCCGTGAATGTCAGCTGGTAAATTCACCGGCCACCCCAAAAGCGCCTTTGCGCCCGTTACCAATTATGGAGATGCCCTTCGAGAGAATTGGTATGGATCTCATCGGGCCATTAGAGCGATCCGCACGCGGGCACCGGTTTGCACTAGTCCTAGTGGATTATGCAACCCGCTACCCGGAAGCAGTAGCGCTCCGTAACATCTCAGCAAAAAGTGTTGCGGAAGCTCTGTTTCGTATAATCTCCCGAGTGGGAATCCCCAAGGAGATTCTCACTGATCAAGGCACCGCGTTCATGTCACGCACCATGCGCGAACTTTATGGATTATTGGGCATTAAATCCATTCGCACCAGCGTCTATCACCCACAAACAGACGGGCTGGTGGAAAGGTTTAATCGCACGCTTAAATCAATGATCCGTAAATTCGTTCACGAGGACGCGAAAAATTGGGATAAGTGGTTAGAGCCCTTGTTATTTGCTGTGCGGGAGGTTCCCCAAGCCTCTACGGGGTTTTCCCCCTTCGAGCTTCTCTATGGCAGACAGCCCAGAGGGGTTTTGGATGTCATTAGAGAGGCTTGGGAGGACGAGCCTTCTAAGAGTAAAAATGAAATTCAGTATATTCTGGACCTTAGAGCAAAACTCCACACACTGGGGCGGCTCTCTACGGAGAATTTGCTTAAGGCTCAGGATGACCAACGCCGGCGATATGACAAGGGCACTAAACTACGTAAATTTGCACAGGGAGATAAAGTCCTTGTACTATTACCCACTTCCAGCTCTAAATTACTCGCCAAGTGGCAAGGGCCGTTTGTGGTCACACGACGAGTCGGTGATCTCGATTACGAGGTGGTTCGTTCGGACAGGGCTGGTTCACGTCAGATTTATCACATTAATCTGCTGAAGCAGTGGAGGGAGCCGGAGGAAGTGGCGCTGGCTACGCTTGTTACTAACGAGGATGACCTGGGGCCAGAGAGCCCCGGCCGGGGACGGCCGGGCGCTCTGGTCACCGGAGGGGATCATCTCTCAGCGAGCCAGCTCCTCGATATCCGGCACCTCCAACGTGAATTCTCTGATGTGTTCTCACCCCTGCCCGGTCGTACTAACCTGATTCAGCACCATATCGAGACCGAACCGGGCGTGGTCGTTAGGACCCGGCCGTATCGCCTACCTGAACACAAGAAAAAAGTGATTCAGGAAGAATTGAGTAATATGTTGAAAATGGGAGTAGTAGAAGAGTCCCACAGCGACTGGGCCAGCCCGATAGTCTTGGTACCCAAGACTGACGGCTCGGTCCGGTTCTGTGTGGATTATCGCAAGGTAAATGCGGTGTCAAAATTCGACGCCTATCCAATGCCGCGTATTGACGAGTTGCTCGACCGGTTAGGTGCTGCTCGATTTTACTCGACTTTGGATTTAACGAAGGGCTATTGGCAGATCCCCTTGACTCCAATATCCCGCGAAAAAACGGCTTTCACAACGCCGTTTGGATTACACCAATTCGTGACACTTCCGTTCGGGCTGTTCGGGGCACCGGCAACGTTTCAGCGTCTGATGGATAAAATACTCGGCCCTCACGTGGCATATGCCGCTGCTTATTTAGATGACATCATCATTTACAGTAATGACTGGCAGCGGCATATGCAACACCTGAGGGCGGTATTGTCGGCGCTGAGACGGGCCGGGCTCACGGCTAACCCACGGAAGTGCGCAATTGGGCGAGTGGAAGTAAGGTATCTGGGCTTCCACTTAGGCCACGGGCAGGTGCAGCCCCAAATTGATAAGACTGCAGCTATTGCCACCTGTCCGAGACCTAAGACCAAGAAGGAGGTGAGACAGTTTTTGGGGCTGGCAGGATACTATAGGCGTTTTGTCCCTAATTATTCGGCCCTCGTCAGCTCATTGACTGATCTCACTAAAAAGGAGGGACCAGATACCGTCCAATGGTCGGAGCAGTGTCAACAGGCCTTCTCAAAGGTAAAATCTATACTTTGCGGGGGGCCACTATTGCACGCTCCTGATTTTGCTCTCCCCTTTCTATTACAGACGGATGCATCCGATCGGGGTCTGGGGGCGGTTCTCTCCCAGGAGGTGGCAGGAGTGGAACGGCCGGTGCTGTACATTAGCCGAAAACTCAGTAAGAGTGAGGCTAAGTACAGCACCATAGAGAAGGAGTGCCTGGCGATCAGGTGGGCCGTTCTCACTCTTCGCTATTACCTCCTGGGCAGGGAATTCGTCCTCTGTTCAGATCATGCTCCTCTCCAGTGGCTTCACCGCATGAAGGATACCAACGCGCGGATCACCCGTTGGTATCTAGCGTTACAGCCTTTTAAATTCAAGGTGGTCCACAGGCCGGGGGCGCAGATGGCTGTGGCCGACTTCCTCTCCAGGGCGGGGGGGGGAGGGCTGCAGGCCGGACGGCTCCCCGGCCTGAGGCGGGCGGTGGGGGTATGTGGAGAGGTAAGCATGATCGAACACCCAATGAGGGGGGAGAGCAGGCTGGGAGCCCGGCGGCTAATCAGCAGGCCAATCAGAAATAATAAATAACACCTGTTTATTCTAGTGATTGGGCCGGAGAGACAACCTTCTTAAGGAGAACAGAAGGAGCAGCCGGGAGAAGAGGGAGAGAGCACACACACACGCACACTACGGGTGTTGTGCACTCAGTGAAAAAAATAAAGCTATACTGCTTACCTGAATCGCCGACCCTGTCTTCTTCTTCCCCTAATATCGAACTTTGCTACATATATATTAAAATATCTTTAATAACGCAAGAGATAAAGGCACACTTAACTTGGGTAAAAAAGATTGATTCTACACTACCTGACAAAAGTCTTGTCATCGATCCTAGTTGTAAGAGCAACAAATAATAACTCGACTTCTAGTTGATCATTTGGAAAAGTGGCAGAAGGTCAATTTTTCCAATAAATCATCTGTTGAACTGCATCCCAATCATCACAATTACTACAGAAGACCTATTGGAACCCGCATGGAACCAAGATTCTCATAGAAAACAGTCAAGTTTGGTGAAGGAAAAATCATGGTTTAGAGTTACATTCAGTATGAGGGCCTGCGAGAGATCTGCAGAGTGGATTGCAACATCAACAGTCTGAGGTATCAAGACATTTGTGCTGCCCATTACATTACAAACCACAGGAGAGGGCAAATTCTTTAGCAGGATAGCGCTCCTTCTCATACTTCAGCCTCCACATCAAAGTTCCTGAAAGCAAAGAAGGTCAAGGTGCTCTAGGATTGGCCAACCCAGTCACCAGAAATGAACATTATTGACCATGTCTGGGCTAAGATGAAAGTGGAGGCATTGAAGAGGAATCAAAGAATTTTGATGAACTCTGGAAGTCCTGCAAGAACGCTTTCTTTACATTTCAGATTACTTGATTACTAGATTACTTCATTACTTGATTTTCCAAGCCCATGAGAGTCATACACAATATTTATTCTGTTTCCACTGCACCATGACTTTATATTCTATACTGTACATTATTTCTGTTAAGTGACAAGACTTTTGTCTAAGCAAAGTCAGACCTTACTGTCCTAATGAAATAATTAAAAATCAAAGCATGATCATATTTAATTTTGGTAAAATAAGTGTAATCTAGTGACCTTTGCCTTTCCTATAAGCCACTTCTAATACCAAATGATCAACTAGAAGTCAAGTTATTATTTATTGCTCCTTATAGGCGACAAGACTTCTGTCAGGTAGTGTATATATTGCATGTAGACATGAAGCATTTTTTTTCAATTGCAGAATACGAGATAATTTCTAGGTTGACTTTATTTGTTTTTCAAGCATTCTACTTTAAAAGAAAAGTATCAGATCTACACACAAAGCCCCATTTGTTTTCCAAGCACTGAAAGGTGTGCACAATTTACTAATAACGCCATATTAAAATACATACTGTACATCTGTGGAAATTCAGTCATAATAGACCCAAGTGTTTCAGAAATATGTTAACCTTAACGTAGAATGACCTTTTTACATGTCATAAATTTTAAAAGAATTAGTGATACAACCTATTGGCAAGTTTTTTGGAGATCTTTGTCAGGCAAAACTTTTTACACTGAATCTGCTGCAACTTTAATTAGATACCTTCTACATAATAAATGTTACATACAATCACTCCGGTCTCTCCATTAGAAATACAAAAACATAATAAATACACTGGATTGTATAACAAAAAAACTAGGTCAAAAAAAAATATATATAAACATATTTAGATACAAGCCCACAAATTCAGTAGGAGCTTTATGTTTTGCATTGGCCGTTTCTTTGGGAAAGCTTCACCACCGAAGCTTCCAAACTAAACGTACTAGTGATTTTATATTACAGTGGAACAGTACCTCAAACGCCTCTGTGGAAAATAACCACACTTTTGGTTCAATCCCATGACTGGCAGCGGTGTGCAAGAGGGACTCCAACATTTTCCAGAATTATATGTGGCTCGTATCATGAAAATTGATTAGTTCAGGGGAAAAATGTGACACCAGTTAATCGAGACCTTAAATAAAAGATATAATTCACAGGGCATGGTGAAAATTGTCACTCTCAGCGCTTTTATGACTGTGCCAGCCTTTACGACTTCAAAGAAAATGTCAGTGGCAGCAAATGACGTGCTACTGAATAACGTCGTTACGGAGAGGAAGACATTTAAAACTTGACGGTCTCTACAACGGAGCGAGTGCTTCTGCTGAACATACATTTTCCCCAGCCGAAGAGGCTAGACAAAGATATCCAGACCCCCGTCTTCTGTCATGTTCACCTTTCGAATGAGATTCTGCTGGGTAATTTCTACCTTGCTAGACCTTAGCAGCTCGCTTCTTGTGAAATTAAGAAGCCACTGTCTCTGGGAGAAAGAGATTTGACTGTTGTTTTACAAGGTATGAAAGAGTCTAAGATGATTATGCTGGTCTTTTTGGATCGGGCATAACAAGACTAGCAAGACTTCACCATATGTGACCCTGGACTACAAAACCAGTCATAAGGGTCAAATTCGGAAAAATAAGAATTATAGATAAATTGAATAAGGTGAGTAAATAAGGTCCCCATTGATGTATAATGGAAAAGGACAGGACAGGATAAAATAGGATAGGATAGGATAGGATAGGATAGGATAGGATAGGATAGGATAGGATAGGA
This sequence comes from Danio aesculapii, assembly GCF_903798145.1. NCBI lineage: Eukaryota > Metazoa > Chordata > Actinopteri > Cypriniformes > Danionidae > Danio > Danio aesculapii. The sequence continues at coordinate 44,268,605 of NC_079446.1, read as the reverse complement.
CAGGACAGGATAGGGTATGATAAGATATATGATAGGGTAGGATAAGAAATAGGATAGGATAAGCTAAGAAATAGGATATGATATAGGATTGGATAGGGTTGGATAAACATAGGATAGGATTAGCTAAGATTTGGGATATGATATAGGATAAGATAGGATAGGGTAGGATAAATATAGTATAGGATAGGATAGGATAGGACAGGATATAAGATAGGGTAAGATAAGATATAGGACAGGCTAAGCTAAGCTAAGATATAGGATATGATATAGGATAGGATACATATAGGATAGGATTTGATATAGGATAGGGTAAGATAAGATACAGGATAAGATATGATATAGGATAGGGTTGAGGATATGATTTAGGATATGATAGGATTAATATAAGATAGGATAGGGTAAAATATAGGATAGGATAAGGTATATGATAGGATAAGATATAGGATAGGATACGAAATAGGATATAATAGGATTAATATAGGATAGTATAGGGTAAGATACAGGATTGGATATGGTAAGATAAGATATAGGATAGGATAGAATAACAGGATAGTATAACATAATAATCATAGGATAGAAAAACATAAGATTAAGGATAGGATATGATATAGAATACAATAGGATAAGATATTGGATAGAACATGATTTAGCATAGGATAGGGTAAGATAAGATATAGGATAAGATAGGATATAGGATAGGATACGCTAGGATAAGATTTAGGACAGGATAAGATATAGGATAAGATATGATATAATAGATTAAGATTAGATAGGATAGGATAAGATAGCACAGGATAGAATATGATATAGGACAGGATAGAGTAGGATAAAATAACGGATAGGATAAGATATAGGATAGGATATGATATAGGATAGGGTAAGATAAGATATAGGTTAGGATGGAGAGCAATATTTAACTGAGATACAACTATCTTAATATCTGGAATGGTTCAAATAAAGTAGAATTACTGAGAAAACCACCTTTAAATTTGTCTAAATTAAGTGCTTATTGCATTTTTATATATTTACAGTAGGACATTTACAAATATCTTCATGGAACATGATCTTTACTTAATATTCTCCAGATTTTTGACATAAAAGAAATCTCTTTGACCCATACAACCTACATTATTCACCTATTTACTGTAACCTATTTTTTGCTAAGACTGGATTTGTGGTGCAGGGTCACATATACAGTAAAGTCCTCATCTAACATACAATCCTGTACAGAAACACGTCAAATTAAATTTAGCAGGCTTTGAATGAAAACCCATCTAAATTGAATGATTTTCACTTGCAAGTTGAAAAAAAAATGGCCATACTGTCATACTTGCAAAATGCATAATTAAATCAAATGATTAAATCAGAAACAAATAATCTCAGTATTGCTCTGAGATGCGCAAATATTCTGCTACAGGCTTTGTTTTTAACTATTTTCCTTGATAAAGCCAAAGCAACACCGACATGTTTCAATCCTGAATGAATCACTGATTCAATGATTCATTCATAACAGTCGTTACATGCATGCCTAAACCAGAACAAAAATATTTAAAGTAAATATCTTCTAATTATCATCTAAATAAATAAAAAATGAAGTATATAAATAATTCATTTATTACGCTTTTTTTGCAATATTATACACCCCTACTCACAAGACTGTTTGTATTTGTTTTTGTTTGTTTGTTTGTTTATTTTTTAGGAAAGTGATTTGCATACCATTATAAGCTCACTCATTATCATAACAACAGGTATGATATTAGTTAATATGCAATACATAAATATTGCACAATCCTGCCATCTCTCATTACAATTCAATTCAAAATCCAACTTGTAAAGTATCACATATCCCAAATATGTCTCTTGATTAACAGAAGTCCTCACTTCAGTCTTCTTTTGCATACAGTAACAGATGCTGACTGTTTACTGTAAAAGTATTCCAAGATATAATTGAGTCCATGATGTTGCACTCAAAAACATAGAAAAAAACAAAAACGTAACAAGCAAAGGAACTCCTTGATTATCCCCACATTCAAAATCCCAAACTTTTCCTCTTTAAATGTTAATCTTTCATTCGGAATCGGCGCCTAATCTTCTACATCTAATTACTACGATACAGTTGATAAAATGCTACTGCTAGGTTTCCATCCAAACGCTTGTACACAATTAGTGTAGACACAGAAAATAAATCAATATTCCCAATTCAACTGTAAAAAACAATTAAGGAAAGCGGCATGGCTGCAGAAAAAAACAAAACAAAAATAGCAGTGAATAACAGTTATTAACCACTTCACAACTCAACATGAAAAAAAAGTACCCAGAATGCACCCTGCATGACTGCAACTAATACACAAAGATGTGACAGATGCCAATAACTGTCTTCTGAAACATGTGTGAGTGTAATTGAGAGATTTAATGAAAAACGGAGTAAAATGAGCGCTGAACATGGAAAATGAGTGAGATTTTATGGATGTGGCAACACATACAAGCATACAAGGTCATGGTTATTCTTATGCCTTTCCTGAACCATGATAAAAAAAAAAATTCAAAACACTCGCCATCAATTGTTTTACCATGTTATTTTGTATTGCGCATTTCTATTTCAGCCATTCACTCATCGATGTGAATTGCATTGGGATTACATTACGTTTGGAACAATGTGTGACCCTTTAGTTGTCAACAAGTTCAGTGTTAACATACAATGTTTAATAGGGCCAGATGGAATAAAAATAATTGAACACTTCCTCGCTTTAAGCAAACACGGACCTGGAATAACATGATATCAAAGTTCAAAAGGAAGTAAGTAAGAGACTTTGACTGTGGTTTCGAAAATAGAATCATTTCCGCTTTCTATTTATTCAGATGTCATTGATAAAATACTGTAATACAAACAAGACATTTTATTTAATGTTTACATTGTTTTATTAAAACACTGACATTACTTATACCCCTAAAAAACCTATAATCCATTACCTGATGCATTAAAACTTGTTTTGACATAATATATGTGGGCGACGCAGTGGCGCAGTAGGTAGTGCTGTCGCCTCACAGCAAGAAGGTCACTGGTTCGAGCCTCGGCTGGGTCAGTTGGGGTTTCTGTGTGGAGTTTGCATGTTCTCCCTGCGTTTGTGTGGGTTTCCTCCGGGTGCTCCGGTTTCCCCCACAGTCCAAAGACATGCGGTACAGGTGAATTGGGAAGGCTAAATTGTCCATAGTGTATGTATGTGTGCGAATGAGTGTGTATGGGTTTCCCAGTGAAGGGTTGCGGCCGGAAGGGCATCCGCTGCGTAAAACAAATGCTGGATAAGTTGGCGGTTCATTCCGCTGTGGTGACCCCTGATTAATAAAGGGACTAAGACGAAAATAAAATGAATGATGAATAATATATATGTGCTATATATTTACTGTATGTAACACACCAACACACACACACACACACACACACATATATATATATATATATATATATATATATATATATATATACACACACAAGATGTTATGTAGATATTAAGATTTGTGCATACCTTGTCCCATATATATATATATATATATATATATATATATATATATATATATATATATATATATATATATATATATGTATATATATATATATATGTATATATATATATATATGTATATATATATATATGTATATGTGTATATATATATATATGTATATATGTATATATATGTATATATATATATATATATATATATATATATATATATATATGTATATATGTATATATATATATATATATATATATATATATATATATATATATATATATATATATATATATATATATATATATATATATATATATATATATGTATATATATATATATAGAGCGAGAGAGAGAGAGAGAGAGAGAGAGAGAGAGAGAGAGAGAGAGAGAGAGAGAGAGAGAGAGAGAGAGAGAGAGAGAGAGAGAGACAGATATATAGAATATGATATGATATGATATAGGATAGGACAGGACAAGGTAGAAAAAGATAATATGGGATAAGATAAGATGGGATAAGATAAGATAAGATAAGATAAGATAAGATAAGATAAGATAAGATAAGATAAGATAAGATAAGATAAGATAAGATAGGATAAGATAAGATAAAGGATGGGTAGGCCCACACGGAATGTGCGCGCAAAGAATCCCACAGATTTCCGCAGATTTTTAGCCCATCATTAATTCTGTTTATTTACTTGTGTAAATGTGTGTAAATTTATATTTATTCAGTTTTTAAATTAATTACAGTAATATTATTGACTAATATGAAAATGTTCATATGATTTATTTACATAACAGTGTGTAAAGTAATATTTTCTGTGTTTTAGTAGAGATATTATATGAGAGACTTGCTTTGTTTACCAAATAAAGTGGATCTAATTGGATTTGCATTTTAAACATTAAATAAAAGGTATTACTTTTTATTTAATATATTAAGGTTTTAGTTATCCCAAAATAATTCCGCATAAATCCGCAGATTTTTAACACAATTCTGTGGAGAAATAGCAAAAAATGTCCACAGATTCCGTCTGGCCCGAAGGATGGGGTAGAATCACATAGGATAAGATAAGATAAGATAGGTTAAGATATAGGACAGGATAAGATATGATTTAATATGATAGGATATGATATATAATATGATATAGGAAAGAATAGGATAAAATAAGCTATAGGATGGGATAGGGTAGGGTAGGGTAGGGTAGGATAGGGTAGGGTAGGGAAGGATAGGATAGGATAGGGTATGATAAGATATAAGATAGGGTAGGATAAGATAAAGGATATGATATAGGACAGGGTAAGATAAGAAATAGAATAGGATAAGCTAAGATATAGGATATGGTATAGGATAGGAATGAGTAGGGTAGGATAAATATAGGATAGGATAAGCTACAATATAGGATATGATAGGACAGGATAGGGTAGGATATAGGATAAGATATAGAATTGGATAGGATTGAATAAGATATATAATAGGACAGGATTTGATACAGGATAGGATATGATGTAGGAAAGGATAGGATAAGATAGGATATAGGTATAGTATCACATAAATAATGCAAGTTATTTATAAATGTATTTAAAAATATATAAACATATTTTAAATATACTATAAACTAATTTATAAAATATATAAAATTATATATATAAAATTTTCTCAAATATATACATAATAAATGTACACAGTACACAAACTTACATTATGTCAAATAAAACTTTTATTTTGGATGCGATTAATCGTGATTCATTATATTAATTATATTAATATTTATCTTCATAAGGATTCATTTAAAGTGCCAAATATTGCTGTACTTAAAGTATAGAAATATGAGATTATCTGTAGGACAGAACTAATACATAAAAAGGTGGGAGCACATAAATATTTATCTTCCCATATAAAAGCTGGTCATCAGTCTGTGCTTGTGAATTGTGACAAAGAGCAAACTCTGCTTAATAGTAAAAAGTACCTTAAATAAAAGTTTCAGCTTATTTTAGTAACAGGATTATGACCATTAAACCTATTGATGATTATAAAGGTGCTTGTTTCAATGATAGATCCTTCTGAATTCAGTGTTAAAGGAAATGTAGATTTTCTTTTTGCATTTAACACGGTAAGTCCAAGTAAGGGTTTTATTTTTACATATAAATCAAACTTTCTGAATTCACACAAAAAAAGTTTAACAGATCCTCATAAAAACTGAACAAAATATTAAAATAAATTTGCATAGTTTTATTTAATTTGTAAATATACAAAGATGTCAGATATATGCTATAAATTAGGTATATGGTCAAATTATTTAATAAAACAAATATGTAGACTTTCTGAACACAATAAATAAATATAAATAATAAATAAATACATGTAAAAAAGTAAATGCTAAATTAAAATATTATTAATTCTATATTTTTTCCCCATTTCACCTTTAGAGAAATAAAACTTGAATTTGAATTATTTAAATGAATCAAAACTATTTCAAATGATAATCAAAATCCTGTTATTATGTAAATGTGCGCTCGCTGATTGTTTCTATAAGTGAGATTCATGGTGATCCTTGGCTTCAATTGAAAACCGCTGTCTGGGATTTTCTCCTCTCCAGCCATGTAAACACTCTCAGTGTTGGCATTACGTTAATGCCAAAACTCAAACTTTTATTGGCCAAAAAACTGCATTACTGGATGGCCACACTGCATGACACACGCCACAGTTTTTGCTCTGAAACTATATGAATATTTCAGCGTGTCGATTAGCCAACGGATCATTTGGATTCCCGGAGAAAGTAAACATCGTACACAAACATGATTTTACAAGCTCTGAAGCGCAAACGCAGCTCGTGGAAATACACGCCATTGACACGATCATCAGGCCATGATGTCAATAAAAACTCCTTCACATAAACATTACTTTTGGACTGTGAGAGAAAGACGGACAAGGGAATGTTTAGTAATATGTTTGGATCTGGTGACATTGCTAGCAGTGAAGCGCAACGGTATATTTAGTCCTAAAAGGTAAGACAAATATCTTAAATATTTCCAGCCGTGTTTGGTTTCTAAGTGTGCTTTTTCACAAAACATATCAGACTGTTTATGTCTCACCGCTAGGTTAAGTGATCGGTTCAGTTGTCCGCGAAGTTGTGTTCCAGTCTGTGGGTGGAATTTTAGCAGAAAGATGGTCTGGCCGGCGGACTGTGTTGAACATGGCTCAAGCTGTAAGTCAATATTCATCTTAATGCTCCTTTAAGCAATGTAAGCCTGTGCTTCAGCTTTTTCCAGACTTTCAGACACACAGATTCTCTCATAAACCCCACCCTCGAGGGATATCAGCCAATGAGAGCAAGCAGGTGCTGAATGACAGGTGCCTGATTGACAAAGGTATTCAATCAATCAATCAATCAATCAATCAATCAATCAATCAATCTATCTATCTATCTATCTATCTATCTATCTATCTATCTATCTATCTATCTATCTATCTATCTATCTATCTATCTATCTATCTATCTATCTATCTATCTATCTATCTCTTCATCCATCCATCCACCCACCTATCTATCTATCTATCTATCTATCTATCTATCTATCTATCTATCTATCTATCTATCTATCTATCTATCTATCTATCTATCTATCTATCTATCTATCTATCTATCTATCTATCTATCTATCTATCTATCTATCTATCTATCTATCTATCTATCTATCTATCTCTTCATCCATCCATCCACCTATCTATCTATCTATCTATCTATCTATCTATCTATCTATCTATCTATCTATCTATCTATCTATCTATCTATCTATCTATCTATCTATCTATCTATCTATCTATCTATCTATCTATCTATCTATCTATCTATCTATCTATCTATCCATCCATCCATCCATCCATCCATCCATCCATCCATCCATCCATCCATCCATCCATCCATCCATCCATCCATCCATCCATCCATCCATCCACCCACCCACCCTTCTATCTATCAGCTCCAATCTATCTATCAGAATGCTTCTGAATGTATATTTGCAGCTATTCTAATTATAACTTGTGATTCTCATCAGATTGTCATTGCTGTAAAACATTCCAATCGTATTTGTCTTGTCCTCATGTCTAAATTGCTAGTAAAATTGAGAGATGTATGCGGAAGCGTCGAATAAATAAGGCAGACGTACCCATGAGAAGACTTTAGCACTTTTGAACAAACTTTACTTTTTGAATCTTTCATGATTCTGTTAAATTATGGAAATCCATTTGCCGGATTCCTTTAACTAACGAAGCGCCCAGTGGGGTCTGATGATCAGCACAATCTCAGAGACGCAGAGAAAGAAAGACAGGAGGAAAACCGGAAGAGGACTTTAAATAAAAAAATCCAGATGTGAATAATGTTAATAAAAGATTCAGACAAGCAAAAGAAATACAGAACGAGAAAACCACCTGTCAGAAAATATGATCATCTCTCATTTCTTAATGCTTTATCCAGAGTCTCTCATGTGTCTGTACTGCATATTATATCATATAATGCATATTCTATTTTCTTACAGGTCCCCTGAAGTGCTTTGAAATGTATTTTTGTATTCGATGTTTGACATAATCTTAAAGGAAATATGGGGTGGGATATAGAGTAGCTCCTCCCCTTTAAGAAAAAAATAGCTGATAGTGTTTAGTTTTTTAGTGGTTGAGCTCAAGTGCATCAAATGAAAAGCAAATGAGAGGCGTCTTGAATGGGTGGTGTGTGCCAGATAGATGGATGGATGAATGGATGGATGGATGGGTGGCTATCTATCTATCTATCTATCTATCTATCTATCTATCTATCTATCTATCTATCTATCTATCTATCTATCTATCTATCTATCTATCTATCTATCTATCTATCTATCTATCTATCTATCTATCTATCTATCTATCTATCTATCTATCTATCTATCTATCTATCTATCTATCTATCTATCTATCTATCTATCTATCTATCGCTTCATCCATCCATCCATCCATCCACCTTTCTATCTATCCACCTCTCTATCTATCTATCCATCCATCCATCTATCCATCCATCCATCCATCCATCCATCCATCCATCCATCCATCCATCCATCCATCCATCCATCTATCTCTTCATCCATCCACCCAACTTTCTATCTATCTATCTATCTATCTATCTATCTATCTATCTATCTATCTATCTATCTATCTATCTATCTATCTATCTAAAACTGATTTTATTCTAGCCGAAATAAAACAAATAAGACTTTCTCCAGAAAAATATATATATATTAGACATACTGTGAAAATGTCCTTGCTCTGTTAAAATCATTTAGGAAATATTTGAAAAAGAAAATACAATTCAAAGGGGGGCTAATAATTCTGACTTTAACTGCATATGGATATATGGATGGACAAATAGATGGATGCTGTAGATTAATGCCCTATTAATAAAGGCAATAAGCCGAAAAGAAAATGAATGAATGAAAATTAAACCTGAAACAAATATGTTGACTACAAAAAAACTCAAGAATTGTGTTGATTCAGCTCATTTTAAACAAGCAACACAAATAATGTTAAGGTGTAATTCAGTGGAAAATACCTGTGAAACTGAAACTATAAAAATCTAAATTGTTATTAAATTAAAATAAACATGGCCTACATCCCAATAAAAATAATAAAGAAATAACAAAAATGTCTGCATATCAATACAGAAATAAAGCGTACACTAAATTTCAAAATGAAAATGTAAACCATAAAACACTACAAAAAAAATATTGTAACAGTATAAATAATTTTGAAATAACACCAGTTTCTGTGGAGAGTTAGGGAGGGCTGGTTCACACGTTATTGAAAGCAGCTATTTTGTGGTCTCTCTCTCTCTCACACACACAGACACACACACAGCTGTGTGTTCTGTCACTGGTTCGATGTGTCTCAAGCTTCTAAACCCACTGTCATAATTTAACACAGGATTTACAGCAGTGCAACCGCAAAACATGCACTATAACCCGATCCAGACCTGCAAACGATCAGCAGAAACGCCGAAAATCCCCAAACAAACGCTTTTATTAATGTCATCCAGTGCTCAGCTGGAGAGAACATAAGTCTGATTTTGTGAAGCGTACTTGATTCCTTCCAAGTGGCAAACACATGGGCTGCTTAAATCTTTTACCATTCACTTTTACATACAAAATGACCTTTCCCGAGTAAATCAGTCAAACGTCGGCTGCTTATAGACCTATAAAGAATATAAAATTTATTGGCAAATTATGAAACACATATTTTATTGAAACTCGGGGGCAAGTTTTTAGGGAGGCAGCAGCACATTTTTTCCAGCGACGACGCTCTCGGTTGAGTTTTAGGGCATTTTAAAGCAGCTTAACAATGACGTAAAAGTCATTTTTACTCTCGCTCTCTTTCTCTCAATTGGGCTTCGTTGCCGAAAGCGTCTAATGAATCAAGTGACTTAAATGGGCCGCAGTGTTCATGGGGTTTACAGAGTCTCTGAACGCGTTCACACAACCTGGGCTTTGTTTGGTAACCCTGTTATAGTTTAAGATGGTTTATTGGGACAGAACTATTTCTGCTTGAACATTACGCAAGCAATTAGAAAAAAAGACCAATGGCAAGAGTTAAAGGTGGGGCTTTTTGTTTGACCAATCAATGGACGAATGAATGAATGAATGAATGAATGAATGAATAGTGTCAATACATGGCATAAAACAGTCCACATGTCAACATATAATATACAATTGCAAATAGATGTTTGTTTTTAAATAAAAATGTACATGAAAAAATCTATTGTTTACAAATGAATAAATGAATGAATGGATGAATCAATCAATCAATTATTTGACAAAATTAAAAAAGAAAGAAAGAATTAATCAATCAAATCAATCACTCAATACCCAAAAATGAGTGAATGAATGAATGGATGGATGAATGGAAGGGTGGATGGACAAGTGAATGCATGAATGAGTGAATGAATGAATGATTGTATGAATCAATGAATCAATCAATTATTCAACAAAAACGATTGAAGGAATGAACGAATCAATAAATCAATCAATCATTTAACGAAAACATGATTGAATGATGAATAAATTAACGAAAACATGATTGAATACATGGATGGACGGATGAATCAATCAACCAAAATATGAATAAATGGATGAATGAACCAATCAATCAACCAAAATATGAATGAATGAACCAATCAATCAACCAAAACATGACTGACTGACTGACTGACTGAATGAATGAATGAATGAATGAATGAATGAATGAATGAATCAATGAATCAATCAATCAATCAATGAAAACATGATTGGATGTATGAATAAATCATCCAAAACATGATTGAATGAATGGATGGATGGAGAAATCAATCAATCAACCAATCAATCAATCAATCAATCAATCAATCAATCAATCAATCAATCAATCAATCAATCAATCAATCAATCAATCAATCAATCAATCAATCAATCAATCAATCAATCAATCAATCAATCAATCAGCAAAAATATGAATGAATGAATGAACTAATTAACCAATTAATCAACCATGACTAACTGAATACATGAATGAACGAACAAACGAACGAATGAAATAAACATCTAGGTCTACATTATCAATAAAATATATGAATAAATGAATGAATGAAATCAAAACATTTAGGTCTACATTATCAATAAAATGAATGAATGAATGAATGAATGAATGAATGAATGAATGGTGTCAATACATGACAAAGCAGTCCACATGTCAACACACAATATAAAATAGGAAACAGAGGTCTGCATTCGAATAAAGAAGTACATGAAAAAAACAAATAGTCAATAAATAAATAGTCAAGGTCTACATATCTAAAAAAAAAAAAAATAAAATACACAATGTCAATCTGCCAATAAATGACTATATACAAAAAAATAATAAAATAACTACTGGAAAAAATAAATAAGTAGGTAAATAAATAAATAAATAAATATATATATATATATATATATATATATATATATATATATATATATATATATATATATATATATATATATATATATATATATATATATACAGTTGAAGTCAGAAATATTATCCCCCTTTAAAATTGTGTTTCTTTTTTAAATATTTCCCAAATTATGTTTAACAGAGTAAGGAAATTTTCACAGTATGTCTGATAATATTTTTTCTTCTGGAGAAAGTCTTATTTGTTTTATTTTGGCTAGAATAAAATGAGTTTTTAATTTTTTAATAAACATTTTAAGGTCAAAATTATTAGTCCCTTTAAGCTATACTTTTTTGATAGTCTACAGAACAAACCATCGTTATTCAATAACTTGCCCAATTGTCCTATCCTGCCTAGTTAACCTATTTAACCTAGTTAAGCCTTTAAATGTCACTTTAAGCTGTATAGAAGTGTCTTGAAAAATATCTAGTCAAATATTATTTACTGTCATCATGGCAAAGATAAAATAAATCAGTTATTAGAGATGAGTTATTAAAACTATTATGTTTAGAAATGTGTTGATAAAATCTTCTCTCCGTTAAACAGAAACTGAGGAAAAAAATAAACAGGGGGGGGGGGTGATAATTCTGACTGAAACTATATATAAATAATAAAATGAACTAAAATAAAAAGAAAGCTCCACACATGAGTAAAGATATCAGTTCATATATAGTCCCAGAATCATCATTAACCCCATGCTCTGCAATTTGAGCAACAGGAACACACACATTCCTCTTAGTGTCACAAGTGGCTCAAAATGACACACTTCACCTTTAAATCATCAGTTGACACAGTGGTATAATTAGTGTAAATTGATGTCATAGTCCTCTATCTTTCACACAGACGCTTTACACAGGAGGTATTGTTCACACAAAACTAAACCCAGCCTTCACTAAACCCAGCCTGAGGCCGTCATTATGCATGTAAAATCATTCCTTTTGGACAAATTCACATTCATCCAAATGGCTGTAATCACATTTAAACAATTGGCTATGCTGAGATTCCTCTTTTAACAATGTAAAGCTCTTGTTTGGCTTTATTAACAGCCTTATCACACACACATGGCCTGGAAACACAACGTGTGGCGAACCATCTCAGCATTTATAGTTCATTTGGAAACCGCTTTACTAATTCGGGTAATTGTAGCTTTAAACGGGACATACTTTTTACTCTTTGACAAGGTGACAGCGTTCGATGATGGCACACAATGGCAGCTAATGACTCCTTTGTTCCAGTAAATTGCAGGAATACTCATTACAGCTATTTTAAATGCGCCCAGTCTTGGAGCTTAAATTGGGCAGTACTTAACCTACTTAAACATAATAAAACGTCCCAGCTGCTGCGGTCCTTGGAAAAACTTGGGCAAAGATGCACAACTTTGATCACTTGAGTCAATTAAACACTCATTTCGATTTCAAAACTGAGAGAAGGAGCATGATTCATAATCATGTAGGAAAAAACTAAAAGTCAAAGGTGTCATTTCTGCACCGCTTACAACAGTGCTTTTAGGCTTTTTACACTTTCGTTAAATGCCCAATGTTGCTGTTTGAGCATGGAAAAGATTTCAAATTTACAAAGCACAGGGTCAATCCGAAAAGAGCTATTCTGTAAAGAAGTACAAAAGGTCTCAATGGTAGGCCTGGGTTTTATTCTGGGAATATGGAGGTCGCAGTTTAACTTCACAGATCTAATATACTGATACACATCTAATTTATTCCACCAACGGCTTACATTCCCATATATAAGCAACATGGTCATGCTTTATTTTAAGCTCTTTTCACTTTTTAAACGTATTAAAAAGTTATTTTAAATGTAACATTCTCGCTATTTTTCATTCATTCATTTTTTTTGGGCTTAGTCCCTTTATTAATCTGGGATCGCCACAGTGGAATGAACCGCCAACTTATCCAGCATATGTTTTACGCAGTGGATGCCCTTCCAGCAGCAACCCAGCACTGGGAAACACCCATACACTCTCACGTGCACACACATACACTACGGCCAATTTAGTTTATTCAATTCACCTATAGCGCATGTGTTTGGACTGTGGGGGGAATCGGAGCACCCGGAGGAAACCCACGCCATCACGGCGAGAACATGCAAACTTCACACAAAAACGCCAACTGACCCAGCTGGGACTCGAACCAGGGACCTTCTTGCTGTGAGGTGACAGTGCTAACCACTGAGCCACCATGCACATTGTTATTTTACTTAATTTTAAGGGAACTGGTTCACCCACATTTTCAGTATATGAAAAAAAACATATGTTTTTCATTATTAGTTTTATATATAGTATTATGACATGTGATTTCTTTAAACAATGATGTAAAGCTATTTAAAACACCAATAAATGCAAATTGTTATAGTCGTAATTAATAAGCGCAATACAAGTTTCGATAGAATAATCGATAATTATGACTTTGGTCACAATCGTGCAGCTCTAAATAGACTACAGAATCAGCTCATATGCAACAATAACAACATATAAATGAACTAATCCACAACAAATAAGAAAATGAAGAGATAATACGAATAACAATATTAAATAAAAATAGAAAATAATTAATTAATTCACTCCTTCGGCTTAGTTCCTGATGTGTGTGTATATACAGGGTGATTCAAAAAGAATACCACAACTTTGAAAATCTGTATTTAATCAAAGAAACATGATGACAACAGTGCTCCTAGCGACCAAATGAGCAACCAAATGAAACCTCCGAGCTTTCTTAAATCAACGACAGAAAGAGCTAAGCTCTCCGTTTTCATTTTCGCAGAGTTCTCGATTTTCAAAGTTTCGGTATAAAATCTGTAAATCCAGACAAAGAACTTTCAAGTTTTTTAAGGTGTTTCAACCTAAAATGTGGCTGAAGAATAAACAGATAAACAACTTTTTTTTTTTTTAATTCCCAGGTTCTGCAGGTTGCTATGTCCCAAATTTTGCATGCCAATCTTAAACCAATTGTAATCGATTGTTTTGGTTCAATTTGGAATTTCCCCAACCAGCGCAGAGCCCGGGGGACCAGAGTGAGTGCTCCGCCTTGGCCCCCCTGGTCCTAAACAAACCCAACTGATTAGTAAATCCATATATTTAATAGTATATATCTTTTTTTTTACACGTTTGTGCATACCCAGCAGGCACACGTCATAAGACTTTAATATTAGATTAAATTTAGGTCATAATGTCAAGTGACCAAAATTCAAGGTCTAGTCAGCATAAAAAAATAATGTTATTTTTATGTCCAATAATGGCGTCAAATGATGCTTATATTTGGTTGAGTTCAGGTTTGTTGGAAAGTGATCAACGTTGAGCCAACATCTAAAACCAACATCATACTGATGTCAAATACTGACATTTATTAGTCAGGTATGGTAACCAAAATCCAACATCTGTTAGACATCACAGTGGTAACGTCCATACAACGTCAAGCTGTAACATCATTAGACATTGATACAGTATTTGGTTGATTTTATGTTGTGCAGGTAAGTGACCAAAATCCAAAGTTGAGGCAACATCTTAAACCAACGTCATAATGACGTCAAATACTGACATTTATTTGTCAGGTGTGGCAACCAAAATCCAACGTCTGATAGACACCGTAGTGGTAACGTCAAGCTGTAACATCATCAGACGTTGACATTTTGTTGATTTTAGGTTGGAAGTTGGCCTGACGTTGGGTTCTGACGTCAACCCAATCTCCAAACAAAATGCAACGTCCCAACAACACTGGGGTACAATGTCAGTCTGACGTCATGTTGATGTCCTGTGACTGCTGGGTATCTTACCTAAATTTTTTAGAGCGTACATAGTCAATGGAATTGTGACAGCCCTTGTAAATACGAACAGATGTGTAATTGTAAACACTTGTAGAACAGAAAGCCATCCATCACATGAGAGGACGAGTAAGAGAAGAATGACGTCACCAATCTACAAACACACACACGCACGCACGCATGCATGCACACACACACAAAAGTTCAAGTGTTGCTGCTGTTATAAAGTGTCTAAGGTGTTCATCTTCCCTAAAAACGTGCCAGAGGCCAGGCAAAGCACCACGATGCCACAGGCGTTCACAAACACAGACAGTGGGTATGTGGGTGAGGACGGAGTGAATGAGAAGCTCCTGCGGGGCCCAGACTGAGAGAGAGAGAGTGCGAGAGAGAGAGGTGTGGATGACAGTGGAGGAGACTGAATATGACTGTGTAATATTCGCCGTGGGCCTCAGAGGCTGAGTCCTTATAACTGCCTGTAAAAGATGCAAATTTGGTGAAATGATCAGCTGTAGAGCCGCGGGCTGTTTTCCAGCGGCCCTCTCTCGGCCCCCGGCCCCCGCGCTGGAGGAAGAAATATTAGAGCGAGGAGCAGAAAGAGGCAAAGTTCAGTTGGCTTGGGGCGAGCCCTGAACCAAACTCCTCCAATTGGGGACATATGAAGACTCCTTTCACTTGAAAGACCTCTTATGGCCCGTTCACCGCACACAACCAAACACAAGCAAATAAGAAACGGAGACAGAATGAGGTGGCGGAGAGAGAAGGAGCTGAGGAGAAGATACTGAAGAGGAACCTTCAGGCGGGTTACAGGGTCTCACTGAGTAATAAAAATACACATTGATATAAGCCAGAGCATGATGATGAGAGAAATGTTCATTTGGCTGACAGTTAATAAATATATAATTGTCAAAGATTTCTGGAGTAAGTTTTGAGTAGGATATTATTTTAGGATTCACTAGACTTTTAAAATGCTGGGCTTCACAAAATACTGATTGTTGTAACATAATTGAACACAAATCGATTAAGTCAATGTAATTGTTTGAACCAATTTAAGTAGATTGAACATAAAACAAATAAATTGTCTACAATAAAACTCAGTAATTATGTTGATTCAGTTCATTTTAAATGAGTAGTTTGAAAAACCAGCAAAAATAATGAGCGTAGGAGTACACTGTAAAATGTGATTAGTTACTTAAAGCGAGTAAACCAATTACCTTATAAGCAACAAGTTGACTTTACAAAAATAAAGCAAACCCATTGTAACTTGGAATTGTTAAGCTGACTTAATTTTTATAATCATGCTAATTGTACTTACTTTTTAAAAGTATTTTACTGTATGTCATTTTGCTAGATACAAGAAAGCTGGAAAAAAACAAATATAATAAAGGTGTATTGGGAAAAAGTTTACTTTTATTTTAAAAAGTGAGTACAATTTGCATAATTTAAACGATTAAGTCAACTCAGTAAAGTCAGTGGATATTAACGTGCATCCTGGAGACAAAAAAAGACTTATCTTAAATCTTGAAAAGGTGTAAAATTGGTGCCCTTTAAAGAAAGTAAAAAAAAAAAAAAGAAAATCTGTCCTTAATGAACGAATCATTTGAATGAATGATTCAGTGAATCACTAATAAGATAGGGACTTGCATCCACCTTTTGTTTTGATGATGTGTAAACTGACATTATCAAGACTGGTTCATTGTGAATACGTACCCCAGTATACATTTCTAGAGAGTGCAAACTATGTAGCCCTGTCTTTAAAATGAACGCTACGGGGCGGTATGATGAGCCGACGGCTTCTGTTTCTTTTCACGCTATCAGCTGACCGATTATCTCAGTATGGACAGCTTTTCCGCCGTTACCAGTTGCTCACTGTGTACGTTGGTGGACTTAAGGTGTAGAGAGGAGTTGATCGTGACAACAGGGGTTTAAGTATGGCGAAGAGCAGTTCCAGAAAGCAGGTAAAATAAAACCAAAAGGCAAAAAATAAAATAAACAAGCAAATAACTTGGTGAGAATGTGGTAAAATCTGAACATGTGGTAAAAATCAGGTGGCCGCGAGGGCTTTTCTTTTTCTGAATTTCTATAGAAAGCACTGTCGTTGGGTTTAGGGAAGATGGTGGGCTGGATAATCAGTGCTTTTGAAAACACTATCGGTTGGGTTTAGGGAACGGGGTGTTTGGGTGGGATCGGTCGGTCAGTCAGTCAACAGCGGCCTCTGGTGGATTTATGCGCAAACAGCAGGTGCAAATGGCACTCACGAGAGAAATTTGAGATCTGAAAAAGTGTATACAGCCTCTGATAGATACGTGAAAACAAAAAATTTACCTCCTTGGACATATTTCACGCTCTCCAGAAATGTATACAGGGGTACGTATCAATAATGAGCTTGGGTTGGACATTATTGAGCAATAAAAAAAGTTAATAATGCATACTTTTTTTCTGTTTCGTCAACAAAAATAGTTCTGTCAGTGAATGAATCTGTTTTTGAGTGAACAGTTCAATGAATCATTCTTTAAGAAAGTCACCTGCTTTGCTTCTAAATGAATCCATTACTGAACCAATCGTTTGATTCAGTGAATCACTAATTAGACAGGGATGTTTCAAAACCAAATTTTACTGCAGTATTTATTTATTTGGGGTTTGCAACAACATGCATACTTTTTTTTTCTGTTTCGTCAACAAAAACAGTTCTGTCAGTGAATGAATCTGTTTTTGAGTGAACAGTTCAATGAATCATTCTTTAAGAAAGTCACCTGATTTGCTTCTAAATGAATCCATTACTGAACCAATCATTTGATTCAGTGAATCGCTAATTAGACAGGGATGTTTCAAAACCTCATTTTACTGAAGTATTTAATTTATTTGGGGTTTTAAACAACATGTGGATTAGCAAAAGACTCAGATTCAGGACTACAAAAATATGAATTGTCATTATATGAAATTAGACATTAAAATGTTGTATTCCCATGCACCTCAGTTTGAATTCACAAGAAGTGTTCAGAATGGATCATTACTAAATGTAAGGTACATGTTAGAGATGTGGGCTTCAAACAAAGAGCCTCTTTCTCCTGAAAGTATCGACTAGGAAATAAGAGTCCACATCCAGGCCTGTAAACATGAGCTAATCTTTTCCTAAAGAGGGGAAAAGGAAGTTTGCGACTGGAGATGAAGTCCATTATGGCTCTGAAGCGAATTGGCTAGAAACAAGCTTGCCGTTTACTGCAGTTTCACCTCAAATATCTGGGTCTCGCAGGGATAAAGTGTGGGCGGTTTCTGTGCTTGTAGTCCTGATGCCTGATTCAGTCATTTTATTAACAGCCATGCTGCATGATCTGATAATAATTGAATGAGTTACAAAAATCATAATATGTTTTGATTCAAATCACTGTGTTGATGACAGGGGTCACTACCTTCTGTATCTTAAAGCAGCATCCTAACCCAAATTGAACATTATTGGTGGCTCATTTGGAATGCTCTATAATAACTCCTTTCACACAGTTAAAATGTTGTTCACACAGGCAAGAGCATTCCGGGATTTTCCGGAAAAGACCATTGATACATTCATTCCAAAATACAGATAAATTTTGACATCATTAACCAGAAACGAGCTCTAAATGGCCACACTTGTATTTGTAAACATATGGGGTCGGGCTTTTCTTAATGGTTTCACTTTTATTTAAAGCTTTAGCATTCACGCAGCTGCTTGACACGCGAACCGCAGCTAAATGTTTACACACTTGACTACATTAAAAATTCTGTGGATGGATAAGTGTTGTGAACAACTTATATGAAAACATATAGAGGAACACTTTCGCATGTCGAGATGTACATAATATGTGTGTGTGCTGGCGCTCACCGGCTGCTTCATTTGCACACTCATCAAGCAACTGAAACAGAGCTTAAAGGTAAACAAAGAGCGGTTTATCATAAGCATTTTATCGATTATGTTTTGCATAGTTAGCACTAAGGAGGAACATAGAAACGTTATCTGACTAACATCTAGCAGCTAAAAGGGTCTGGAAAAATATTTAAAGACTTTTTATTTTCATGAATCGCGCAGATGTGAATGCGTCTGAGTGTTCTGATTGGCTAAAGAAGACGTCTCACGTCAGCGCGTTTTAGACATTAACGTGTTCTTTCCGGCAATCTTCCTTCTGCGTTCCACAGCACAGCATTCCGGCAAATTACTGGTAATGTTACAACTTCTCTCTCCGGAAAACTACCGGAAAGCATTAACCGGTACCATCAAAAAGATATACAGACATACAGATAAAGATATACAGAAAGGTCAGTGTGTGTGAAAGGGGCTAATGTTTCCAAAAGAGTTACAGATCCATCAGTATAATAGTTTTATTATTATAGCATAATAATTCTATCAGTATAATAGTAATTTTTGATATCTAATAACTGCATTTTTGTTTATACTATTAAGCAGACATTGTTTAATATCACTTTATTTTACTAAGCGGGCATTATACAAATCTAAAAGCACTTAAAACCAAAAATGTAATTAATTATTCGCAAAACCATGATGATAATGGTTAAAGCCTGTCATTAATCAACAATCGTGACCCAAAATGTAATGTGTTGGTGGAAAAATGGTCAATGGGTAGAATGTGAAAAGAAAAACTGACTAAATAAACAACAAAATACATAAAGCAAAATAAGTATTGCATGTGTCATGTTTTTTCCTGAGAATAATATTTCTAAAGAATGAATCACATGCATTGAGTTTTTCACAGAGTTCAACAGTGTAAAAATCTTGATGGTTCTGTGGGTCTCGTCAATCAAATCTGATCTTTAATTTGGATTTTCTATTGGATTCGAGTCAGGTGATTGGCTGGGCCATTCCACAGCTCAATTTTCTTTCTCTGAAAGCATTTGAGAGTTTCCCTGGCTGTGTTTTGGATCATTGTCTTGCTGAAATGTCCACCCTGGTCTTCATTTTCATCCTCCTACTAATGTAGATGTTGGACTGAAGCAGTGAATATTCATTTACACTGATGAAGGACAGAGGGTTGCTGAAGAACTACTCAGAGATTTCAGCTGCTGTCTGGGCTTTCACTGCCTCTCTACACCTCCCTTTCTTCATGTGCTCAATACTTTTTTCCTGTATCATTTCCTTTTATTATGCATAACCCAATTTATAAACCAATAAGATTTGTTTTCTATGCATTTTTGGATTTGTTTACGTAGCTAATTCATGCCAAAACGTAAATAATATTGTTATTTATATATAAAACAAATGCTGGAACAGTTGGCGGTTCATTTCGCTGTGGTGACCCCTGTTAAATAAGGGACTAAGCCGAAGGAAATTAAAAGAATGAATAATAACATTTAATTACGTTCAAAATGATTTATTTCCTTATATAAGTAACAAACAAAAAAATAGTGACATCAAAAAAACACAAGAACAATTTATTTTGATTACAAAATATCACCTACATTATTTCCCCTCTTGAAAATACGTCATCTGCAAATCAAAAAATCTTGGATGTATCAAAACAATATCCCCCACAGATATAATTATTTTCTACAAAAAACCCAGAGTCCTTGTATAATTAGCAACACAAATGTCATTACATCCCGAAATAAAAGAGCCTCATTAAAAGCCGAAGGTGAAGTGCTGAATGCAGAGCGATGCGATTCAGAGGCAAACTGTTGCACAAAGAAAGGCCACGACACCGAGCCACATTTAGCCGGAGGTGCATGGTGTCGCCGGCCACCCTGAGTGTGCGACAGGGACTTTAACGTTTCACCTTTAACTAATTGTGTTTTTTAAGCTCGGCTTCCTGTAATTCTGCAGGACGAGGTGATCCTGGGAGGAAACATATGGTGTGGGACTCCGAAAGCTCTTAGCTGAGGCCCATCACACGGAGACGTCTCGAAAAAACGGCGAATGTCACGAGCAGGCGGCGCACCAGCTCTCCGCTCACCCATTAAAAGCAGAGGACAAGAGAAATATCCAAGCCGCGCGCCATTTTAGCTGTAAAGAAGTTACCGTTTCAAATAATGCCAGAGTCTGGCTCCCTCAGCAAGCCGCGTGTGATCTGCTGGGACCTGGTGATCTGAGATTGCTTTTGCCACCAATCTCTTCCAAATGTCAGAGTTTTTTTTTCCCTTCTTCTTTCTGGAGGAAGAAGGATGAGAGAAGGCTTACAGCAATATACAAGAGGTGGGGAACGGACGCCGATGATGCCAGGATGGAAACGAGCAGGACCTGAGTGGAAGCACCCTCTGGAGAAAACACGGGCTGGGATGTAATAATCCCAGAATCCCACACATGCTCACTTGCGCGCAATAAAACAGGAGTTGAGACAAAAGCTTCCGCGTTAGGGCTGCGGCGAGAGAAAGATGTGTCCGTTTTCAAGACCAGACACACGTTAATCATTTGCATTGGAGACATTCATTCTCGCTGATAGGTGGAAACACTTGTTTTCCTTATTTGAAAGATAGAAGAGTTCAAAATGTTGTAAAGTGATCAATGAGAAATACAATTAAATGTTTTCTTCTAGATTTAATTACAAAAAAAGATATTTAAAAATATATATACAGTGGAAGTCAGAATTATTAGCCCCCCCTGTTGATTTTTTCCCCAATTTCTGTTTATCGGAGAGCAGATTTTTTCAGCACATTTATAAACATAATAGTTTTAATAACTCATTTCTAATAACTGATTTATTTTATCTTTGCCATGATGACAGTAAATAATATTTGACTAGATATTTTTCAAGACACTTCTATACAGCTTAAAGTGACATTTAAGGGCTTAACTAATTAATTAGGTTAACTAGGCAGGATAGGGTAATTAGGCAAGTTATTGTATAACGATGGTTTGTTCTGTGGACTATCGAAAAAAATATATAGCTTAAAGGGGCTAATAACTTTGACCTTAATTTATTATTTTTTTTATTAAAAACTGCTTTTATTCTAGCCAAAATGAAACAATTAAGACTTTCTCCAGAAGAAAAAATATGATCAGACATACTGTGAAAATTTTCTTGCTCTGTTAAACATCATTTGCGAAATATTTACAAAAGAAAAAAAATCAAAGGGGCGTGAATAATTCTGACTTTAACTGTATATATTAAAATAAAAATATTCAACCAACATATATTTTTGCTGCTTGTTCAAACCACTTGTTTAAAACAAGCTGAAACAATACAGTTCTTGTTTAGGGAGAACTTAATTATTTTTTGTTCATTCAACTTAAAATTATAAAAAAAAACACTGCATTAACTTAATCGATTAGCATTGAGACAGGATTAAGGGATTGTGTGGAACCTAGCATTTTTTTCTGTGAATGGCATTATTTATGACAATGCATTTTTTGGTAACTTTTTAAAAAATAAATAAATAAATAAATAATAATAATAATAATAGTAATAAATAATTATAATAATAACGAAGGTTTGTCATAAATCAGGCATTTTATCTGTAAAACAACATAATACAAATTTCAAAATAAATAATAAACAAGAATTCAGAATTCTTATTATAAATCTGATGAACAATTAAATCTGATCACTAATTATCTTACTCAAGATTTTATTTAAATGAACAAACAACAATGAACAAATTCAATTTTATATAAATGAACAAACATACAAATTTAATTTACAAATGACCTTGTTTTAGACGTAGCATTTTAAGATGACTTAGTAATGCAAATCAAAACAATGATTATTATATTTACACAAAAAAGCAAAGGATAAAAAAACAGATTACATGTGGCCCTCATATTCAATTTAATACCACTAAATATCGATCCAAATGTATTTATAAATCAGATTTACAATTCATTATTAGACTCTTAAAAAAACGTTAATGCTTAACATAAAGTAGCAAGTAACAAGTAGCTACCCATAAAATTTACATTTAAAACAATCAAATATGAAGTACAACAATGAGGAATTCAGGGTTACTTCATGCCATCATGAAGTACTTTGAGAATGACCATAATTAATGAACATTTCCTTAATAATATCGACTGTACAAGCACACTCTCAGAAATAAAGGTACGAGAGCTGTCACAGGTGTGGTACCTTTTCAAAAGGTGCACACTTCTACTTAAAGGGTATTGTACTTACTGAACTAATTTGTACTTAAGTGATCAAAATCCTCTTTCAGTTCCTCAGTCCAGACTGACATGTAGAGGGGACAGAGCTTTCTCTGTGACGGCTCCTCAATTATGGAACACCTTGCCCATTAGGATTAGAATGACTCCATCACTATCTCTTTTTAAATCACTCCTAAAAATGCACCTTTTTAGCTTGACTTTTTAATATTATTTTAATAGTCCTTTCTACTACATTTTTACATTTGTTTCTCTTGTCTTATTTCTGTGTTTTCATATTTTACTTAGTCTTATGTACAGCACTTTGGTTAGTCTTGTAACTGTTTTTAAATGTGCTAAATGAAAAAAGGGTCCATATTGGTACTTCAAAGGGGTATATTAGTACCTACATTTTAAGAGGTTTATTTTTGTAATTGTTATATATAAGTACATTCCTTTAAGGTATTAATGACTGTTTAGTTACAAACTTGTGCCTTTAAAAAAGGTCCCACCCCAGAGATAGCTCTTGTAGCTTTATTTCTGAGAGTGTCCACATTATTGTGCACTTATAGTTTGTATTCACTGTATTCCTGATGAGAACTACACAACAAAATGTTTCCCTTCGGCATTACAGCAAAACAAAGCATTGATTAAACACCTAATGCACAGTTTGCTCTGCTGCTAAAGCACATATCTTTAGACGTTGGTGAAAAAAAACATTAAACAAGAAGCATACAATTTGTTCAGCGTTTCCACATGATATTTATGACTTCTGAGCTTGTAAGAAGCAACTTTCCAGCAGGGTTTGAAGGCAACGAGAGATGCATTTGATGCAGGAGATTGTTCAAGTGAGGGAGAGAAAGCGAGCGAGAAAGAGAGAGAGAGAGAAAGCATGTAAGTGTGGTTGCAGTAATCCAGTATGTACTGTATACCACAGGGAGGAGCTGTGGTTCTGCCTCCATCAAACACACTGAATTAACTCTCTTTCTGAATAGAGGAACTCTTGGCTCGCTGCCTCTCTCCATGAGAAGTCAGAGTGCTTTTGAAAGGCTTTCTGAAGACTAGAAAACTCACAAGTCTTTTCCTGTTAGAGACGACCGGGGATATTACCAAAAAAAAAGTATAATAATAATCTTATTTGCTTTTAAAATGGAGTTTCGATAATAGGTTAAGTGTACTTGATAACTAATTCACCCGCATTTTTAAACACACTGAAAGAAATAATGATTCATTGGATTTATTAAATATTTTTAAGGTGAGTGGTATTATTTATACACTACCACAATTAATATGGGCTGAATTTAAACATTACGTTGAACATTACTACACTGAATCTGTTTAAATTCAGCTCATTTAAATAGTTTTAGCTTAAAACTATTTAGTAAATCCAACAAATCTTTTTTTTAATGCATCACATTTTAATCTTTCAGAAACACAAATCAACAAGTCCAATAGTTATTTCTTTTCAATGAAAAGTGAACATCCTGCTTCAATGAAACGCTTCATTCATTTCCATTGAATTTATTTGTCTTCGGCTTTAAACATGTCATCATAATAAACCCCGCTCGATCCCTTCCTGTTGTTTTAACCCCTGAAAGTATGCGAGCGTGTTTTGAGATGCATAAAGCAGTCAGACGGCACGCGGAGAGAGCTGTAGGAAAACTCTCCGGCCACATGTTTCCCAATCCCGACTCCCCCCGATGAGAGAACTCCATCAGTGAGATGCCATTCCCAAAGAGTATCCGCTCTCCTCCGAGACACCTCCGACTCACTATTTCAAGCTCTCAACGCCTCATCCCGACCGCAAGGTGGTTCATATTTGCGCTGGTGTTCTGTTATTGCGGGCTTTCGGTGGCACATGTGGTTTGGAGGAAGCCTGCTGAAATACGGCTGGCTGTTGCCATGTTTATTTAGCCCAATGTGGTGCATTAAATAACCCGGGAGAATGTTTTACTGCTTAGAAGTTGCTCTGGAGACTTTGCGGATATCGGATGGCTCATTTAAGTATCAACTTTGTCTCCTGAAATAAAGTAAAACACCTAGAGAGATGTATTGCTAACACTTGATTTTACTGTTTCCTTTTTACATGTAACATGTACTTCTCTCAAAAATAATAATGAGATAAAATAGAGGGAAAAATACCAAAGACGCCACTGTGGCAGTGTCTTATATCTTAATATTATAGCATTTCATTTATTATTATGGTCACACTTTACAAATGTTCTGTTAGTTTAATGATAATTATTGTATTTACTACACTGTAAAAAATGTATCACAAATAGTCAAGACAATTAAATAAAAACTATTATTTGAATCAGGTTTTAAAACCTTATATGAAGTTTAACTTAATATTTGCAGTCAGTTTGATTAATGTAAGCTGAGTTTCCTACAAAAATTTATTTGTTTCAACTAAAAAATGTAAGACTGCAAGATTTTGTACAGCGTAACACTGAAATTACAAGAATGAACAATACAGCATTTATTAAACATAGTTCAACTTTACTAATGCAGTATTAAAATCTAAAGTTGTGCTGGTTAACATTTGTTAATGAACTAACAATTAACTAACACCAATAAAGATCCAAAAAATGGATGGATTGTCAGATTTTTATTTATGTTAGTAAATATATTAACAGCTATTTTAATATTGTAAGGTGTGTCACTATGTTAATATACAGGTGAAGTCAGAATTATTAGCCCCCCTTTGATTTATATTAGATTTTTTTTATATATTTCCCAAATGATGTTTAACAGAGCAAGGAAATTTTCACAGTATGTCTGATGATATTTTTCCTTCTGGAGAAAGTCTTATTTGTTTTATTTTGGCATGAATAAAAGCCGTTTTTAAATGTCTTAAATTTTAAAGGTCAAAATTATTAGCCCTTTTAAGCTATATATTTTTCCGATAGTCTACAGAACAAATCATCATTATACAATAACTTGCCTAATTACCCTAACCTGCGTAGTTAACCTTATTAACCTAGTTAAGCCTTTAAATGTCACTTTAAGCTGTATAGAAGTGTCTTGAAAAATATCTATTCAAATATTATTTACTGTCATCATGACAAAGATAAAATAAATCAGTGATTAGAAATGAGTTATTAAAACTATTATGTTTAGAAATGTGTTGAAAAAATTTTCTCTCCGTTAAACAGAAATTGAGAAAAAATAAACAGAGGGGCTAATAATTCTGACTTCAACTATATATATATATTTAAGCACTATAGTGATAACAATAAATTATGCATAGCCTAATGTCCATCATACGAATTCAAACTTAAACAACACTTAAACAAAATAAATGTCATTCATAAAGATCTTTTAGTAAACATACACTTAAAACATTAATCTTTACATCTCTATATATAATTACACCTTAACATGACTAGTTTAAAATACAGTGTAACCAAACGTTTCATCAGGGAAATTATTAGCTAATATTGACAAGCAGTGTAGTGTTACAGTATTTGCTCATGTTAACAAAACTACAAATGGTCATTTTTATTTCATAATTAGAGCAGTTAAATGGTGCACATTTGTAAATAAAGGGACCTGTGTTCTGTTTTTGTGGAGTTTCTGTTCATTTTAGTGACTCGTTTTTAAAAACCGTTTGAGGAGAGACAAAAGAAAGAATGCTTACATGGATTATTTTCCTTATTTTGCAAAAGCAGACACTTTTGTTGTTATTGTGAGTGTACGAACAAAAAAAGTAGACATCTAACATATTCGAATGGTGTATAACACTTATCTGTGTGACCAAAATCAACATCAAGAGTATTTTTAGTGTATTGTAGTGTAGACCTTTTAAGTACAAATGTGCACCTTTTGAAAAGGTACAACACCAGTGACAGCTCTCATACCTTTTTTTCTAAGAGTGTAAATACAGTACTGACATTAATATTAACCAAGATTAACACATTATTTAAATATATTTTTGATCATTACTTTAATTTTAGCAAATCTGGCCTTATGTAGAAAACACTAGAGCTATAAAATGAGATGATTGCTCTCTGAAAATGAAAAAAAAATATATATTTTTTTAAATTTTAATATCTGACTGAAATATCTGTTTTCAAGACTTTTTCAGACTTTTTTTGAAGAACAGTTGCAAAATATAAATGACAAAAAATATTTTTGCAGCTGCAAATTGAGTAATAATAACCCAAAATACTGTAGTTACTGTATCAGATCCAAAGTAACATTTAAAAAGGCCACCAAAACCAAGCACAACTTCACAAATGAAATGGATAAAATAAAAAATCATGCAAATATGATCATAGAAATTTTACTATCAGACTTTTTCAAAGCTCAAGCAAAAAAAGGCCTGAGACAAGTTAAAGGGGCTGTTCACCCAAAATTGACAACTGTTATTATTTCTTCAGCCACTTGTTCCAAATCCATTGTAGTTAAAACATGAAAATTCTCAGGTGTATTATTTTAGTAGTGTTATTTAGTGTTATTTACAATTATTTTATAATTGTCTTTAATTATGTTACTGTGTTGTACGCTGTTTGTCTGTTTACCAAAATGCCTAACGTTATCTTTATTTCTTATTGTTTACATCTTGTATTTTATACTTGTCCTTAGTAGTTTATTATACTGTATCTAATAATCAAAGACAAATTTTTACTTCACATTTATATGGACTTATGTTTACATTTTCTTAAATCAAAAATATAGATTTATAATATTAATACAATCTTACTTATAAGGGCGAGCTTTATATAATTAAATCATTTTATTGTTAATGTACAGTGAAACCGATGAATCCATGGTGAGGTAGGTGACGTTATAAAGTACACCGCCGTTCCGTTTGAAGAAGTACCCGACTTATGTCCTTGCATCCTCTGGAGTTCATTCTTTAAAGTCTGAACTTGGTAAGTCTGAACTTCAAAGGACGCAAGCCCAAACTTTGCATACTTGGTATTAAGAAACAGCCATGGGTGCGTTTCCGAAAACCATCGTTAGCCAACAAAGGTCGCAAGTTCTGTTTTTACAAACATAGTTCGTTGATTTGGCATTTCCCAAATCTATCGTTTCAACGAACATTCACAAACTGTGTCGCAAACTTATACACTTGTAACTCCACCTCTGGAGCTGTAGTTAGAAACATAGTTCCTGGCTGTGTTCTATTCCCAGTTATCCCCCTTATGCCCTATTCATTTAGAACACTATAACATTTAAACTTGGAATTATTTTTAAAAAAGCATTAAAGTCATCTCTCTTATGTGTAATTTGCTTTCAAAGTATTTTTACAGTTCAGTTTTAGCGATCTTCATGTTTACAATTGTGATCCCTTCGCAGTGCACTTTGAAAACATTAATGTCAATTTAAACAGTCGAGCGGAATTTGTTACGTTTCCAAGGCTAGTATATTTTTTACAGTCATTGCTACAAAGCTAGTGAAAACAAAAAACATAGCATACGTTAAAGCTTTTATTTAATAGAAGGTTAATTATTAAGCAATGTAGCCTATACTGTATATGACATGGGCCTGTTGGTTAGAACATTTCTGCAGTGGTTTGCATGTCAAATTGTAAAAGTAGACTTTACAAAAAAAAAAAAAAAACAATAATCATCATCGTCATCATTAATATTATTACTAAAGTAGGATTTTTTTTCATTTCCTAATAAATAATAAATATTAAATTTCATTTCTTAATAAATCGCCTCGTTATTTATTTATTTATATGATTTATATATGATACTAGAATAGTGTTAGCTTTTGTAAGTGATTTTATGTTTTAGAATAGACTATGCAATATTCTCAATATTTGTAAAGAAAATGTTGGTCCTATATGTACCATTTACATATATTTTAATTAATATAGAAAACAAGTGCATGTTTTTACCAAAACTAATATTGGATTATTTTTTTTAAATGCGTGTGCGTGTAAAACAATATAATTTCCACAAAGAAATGATGGGGTTCTTCTCTAAAGAAGTTGTTACTCCACCCCGTTTAGAGCATCATTATGGGCATTTTACGTTATAACTATCGTGGTTCAAACGATGGATCTGCGACAGAGAAACTACGAGTTTTGGGAAACACTCGTCACTACATTGTTCTTTTCCCAAACGACACATCATACTATAATAGTTCAGCCGCGAGTTACGTCTTTGTTTGGGAAACGCACACCTGAGTGTCTTTCTACAGTTAAAAACAAGCTGTAATGTTAACTAATGTTAACTAGTAGCCATTGACTTACTGTACATAATTGTTTTGTCTCACTATTGATGTAAATGACAACTAATTTCCATAATTCTTTAAAACATCTTGTTTTGTGTTCAACAGAAGAAAAAAGTATGAAATTAGTGAGTAAATGGTAAGTCTATTTTAATTTTGGGGTGAACTATTGCTTTAAGCAAAAGGAGCAAATCTGCTGTGAACTTGTTGAGTGAATATTAATACTCGAGTCAGAAACTCCAACCCAAAAATAAAAACCCGAGAAGAGTTAAACAAAAGTTTCCATTCCCTCTCTATTTAATCACACTGATGTGTCTAGGAGGAGAAAAAAAAGAGATATTACACCAATCTCATTGGAGGTTTTTCTTTCCTCCGGGAACACGTATCTCAAAGTAGAGTTAAGGGAGTTTAAGACAGAGCGCGCCTGCTAATTCTCCATCAGAAAAGCATCGGAAAATCATTTTTTTATTTTAAATTTCCTTCCAAATCAATTGACCCCGCTCTATGGGTCAGGCCTGTTCGGTTGAGATGTGTTGGGGCTTGTTGCATTATTTCTCTTGATTAATAGGAGCCCTTGGATGCAGCGCTCTGACCTCACATCAGTAAATGTGCTCCGAACACAAGCCGCCGGTGTCTGTACATCTGCGATCATTGTGGAGATGGCATATTTACTGCCCCTGCCAGCGGGGTCAAGCCTCGGGCCTGTTAAACGTAGTGGAGGATGTAAAAAGCAATTATTCGTCAACGTGTGACCTTTAAAGCCGCCATCGCCGGCTCCGATCTGCTCTTCATTATCATAGGTGATGATCTCCTGCTTGTTCTGTGAGTTCAGCATTCGCTACGGGTCCCGCTCAGAGGAACGCCACCTACAGCAGCCCGCGCTTACTGGAGGATATTCTGGTCATTTAGAGGGCTTGAGTTCTCAAGGACAAAAGTTCAGTCTATGCTGTTTTTTTTAATTGCTTAATTATTTATATATGCATAAAGGAGCTTTTTTTAAACATTGCACCTTGTATAAATACTGTTTAAAGTTAGGAATGACTCGCATCATTTTTATGCCATTCCAAACCTGATTACAAAGTAAATAAGAAAATGATTTTTGGATGTCACCATTTACTTTGAACTAAACTAAACTAAACTAAACTAAACTAAACTAAACTAAACTAAACTAAACTAAAATAAAATAAAATAAAATAAAATAAAACAAAACAAGATAAAATAAAATAAAATAAAACAAAACAAAACAAAATAAAATAAAATAAAATAAAATAAAATAAAGTAAAACAAAATAAAATAAAATAAAATAAAATAAAATAAAATAAAACAAAATAAAATAAAATAAAATAAAACAAAACAACACAAAACAAAATAAAACAAAATAAAATAAAAAACAAAATAAAATAAAACAAAACCTTTTTTTTTAAATAAGTGATTTTATGTGCGTAAAAACATATTAAATGCTTTGATTTAAAAAAATAATATTAATAATTAAATAAATATTAATAGTAAAATAACAGTCTAGTAATTCTCCATAGCAGACATAATTATGTAAAAATGAAACCTACATATTCAGAAAAATATATAAAACATAAAATAATTTTCATGTTTTCAAAATTTTCTAAACTTTTTTCAGTCAACATGAAAATGTGTAACATATATTAATAAATATATACAGTTGAAATGAGAAAAACCCCCTTTGATTTTTTTTTTTATATTTCACAAATGCTATTTAACAGAGCAAGGATATTTTCAGTATGTCTGATAATATTTTTCCTTCTGGAGAAAGTCTTATTTATTTTATTTCGACTACAATAAAATCAGTTTTTAATTTTTAAAAATACATTTAAGGGTCAAAATTATTAGCCCCTTTAAGCTATATTGTTATAGTCTACAGAACAAACCATCATTATACAATAACTTGCCTAATTACCCTAACCTGCCTAGTTAACCTAATTAACCTAGTTAAGCCTTTAAATGTCACTTTAAGCTGTATAGAAGTGTCTTGAAGAATATCTAGTCAACTATTATTTACTGTCATCATGGCAAAGATAAAATAAATCAGTGATTAGAAATGAGTTATTAAAACTATTATGTTTAGAAATGTGCTGAAATAATCTTATTTCCATTAAACAGAAATTGGGGAAAAAAATAAACAGGGGGGATAATAATTCTGACTTCAACTGTATATAAAAACGATATAAAAATAAAGGTCACACTTTACAATAAGGTTCATTAGTTAATGCATTTGCTCACATGAACAAACAATGAACAACACATTTACTACAGTATTTGTTCATGTTAGTTAATGTTAGTTAATGAAAATTGTTCATTGTTAACTCACGGTGCATTAACTAGTGTTGACAAGCATGAACTTGGATGTTAATAATGCATTAGTAAATGTTCAATTATGATTAATAAATGCTGTACAAGTGTTGTTCATGATTAGTTCATATTAGTAAATGCATTAACTAATGAACATTATTGTAAAGTGTTACCAAAATAAATAAACAACTTACTGACAAAAGGGTAAAACCTAGTGGTGTAAAGAACAGTTACATGTAAAGATTAGTATAAGTATAAAGATTAAAAATGACTACCTATTTTTTTGCAGCTGAAAATTGAGTTATAAAAACCCAAAACTCAAGCGAGCAGAAACAAATGTTAACCATAAGCTGTATTATCTAAGTATACTACAGTTACTGTACCAACCAATCAGATGCAAAAAATGCCACCAAAACCATTCACAACTATATAGAAAATTAAATGGACAAAATAAAAATCATGTTATTACTGTGTTAATTGATAATTGGGTAATTTCTTAGTCACAAATATTTTTTATATAATAATTATTTTATAGTTTATACTTGTGTTTACTTTTATCGCATGCCTATTTTGTTAAATAAGTATTTTATATTTTTAATTGATATTAAACTGTATTCAGTATGGGCCGAACAGGAACCTGTTCCTTACAGCAGATATGACAATAAACGCTTTGAATCTTAAATCATTCAATATCATTTCATTTTTCTTTAGCTTAGTACCTTGGTTGCCACAGCGGAATGAACCACCAACTTATCCAGCTTATGTTTTACACAGCGAATGCCCTTCCAGCTGCCACCCAGTACTGGGAAACACCCATACGCTCTCTCATATACACACTCATACACTACGGCCAGTTTAGTTTATTCAGTTCATCTATAGCGCGCGTTTTTGGACTGGAGGGGAAACCGGAGCACCTGGAGGAAACAAACTCCAACACACTGGCAAACTCCAGACAGAAATGCCAACTGACCCAGCCGGGACTCATACCAGCGACCTTCTTGCTGTGAGGCACCAGTGCTAACCACAGAGTCACCATGTAAAAAAATTTTTAAAACGCACTTAAAAAAGTGCATTCAAATAAAATAAATAAATAAAACAAATGATTTGATGTGTCATGCAATCACTGTATTAATTGTCAATTGTGTAATTGCTAAGCCAAAAACCCTCATTCATTCAATATCACCGCAGGAAAAACAAAACCTAGACAAAAGCTCTCAAGATTTTTTTTTGTGTGTGTGTAAGATTAAGAGAGGAAAGCCGAGGATGTCAAGTTCTCCGGTCTATAAATAAAGAGGTCGTCCTGTTTGTGTTCAATATCAATTCTTACATGCACACACTTTTTTGCATTAAAAAGTGCATTAAAAAATAAATAATAAAATGAGTAAATAAATAAATAAATGAGTAAATAAATAAATAAATAAACAAACAAATAAATAAATGAGTAAATAAATAAATAACTAAATAAATGAATGAATAAATAAATGAATAAATAAATAAATGAGTAAATAAATAAATAAATAAATAAATAAATAAATGAATGAATAAATAAATAAATAAATGAATGAATAAATAAATAAATAAATGAGCAAATAAATGAATATATAATTAAATAAATAAATAAATGAATAAATAAATAAATAAATGAGCAAATAAATAAATAAATAAATAAATGATTTGATGTCCATGTGTCATGTAATCACTGTGTTAGTTGTCAATTGTGTAATTTCTAAGCCAAAAACCCTCTTCATTCAATATCATCGCAGGAAAAAAAAACTACACAAAAGCTCTCAAGATTTTTGTGTGTGTGAAATTAAGAGAGGATAGCTGAGGATGTCAAGTTTTCCAGTCATCCTAATAAAAATAAAAAACACAGCAAATGAGACGTCGTCCTGTTTGTATTCATTATCAGTTCTTACATGCACACACACTCTTGCATTAAAAAAGTGTATTATAAAATAATAAATAAACGAATGAATAATTAAATTAATGAATGAATACATAAAAAATAAATAAAATAAAATGATTTTATGTGCATGTGTGATGCAATCACTGTATTGTCAATTGTGTAATCCTCATTCATTCAATATCACCTCAGAAAAAATAATAATAATAAAAACAAAACCTACACAAAAGCTCTCAAAATGTTTTTTGGTGTGTGTGAGATTAAGAGAGGATAGCCGAGGATGTCAAGTTCTCCAGTCATCCTAATAAAAAACACAGCAAATAAGATGTCGTCCTGTTTGTATTCATTATCAGTTCTTACATGCACACACACTCTTGCATTAAACATTAGACAGCCTCTGATGTCTGCTTAACAGTTTAATCCCCCCCTTCACCATTCAGCCTGTCATAATAAAACCAGCCAAGCACACAAAGTCAAATATAAGCACCGAGAGGGAGGGCGATTTTTTCGTTCGTTCGCGGTTTCGCTTGGTTCGTGAGAGTCACCGGGAAAAAAAAAAAGCATGGTGATTTCTCCTCTTCACCTCGCGCTCATGCAGGGCCGATCGCACCGTTCGCCTCGAGTGTGACACTTCAATTGAATCTTCCCAGCGTGCCGAGGCCGGTCTATCAGCTGGCTGCAGGACGAGTGTTTCGCGCATGCGGCGGGACGATAGCAGGCCCTTCAAAAGACCCCCCTCCTCTGGAGCCCCGACAATGGAGCGCACTTCTGTCAACAAAGCAGCGAACGGAGGAACCCACATATCTACTCTATGGAAAAAGATTAACTGTAGCAAATCCCTTTAGCCTGCTCTCGACACCCCCTTTCCACAAACCAAACGCGTCTTATTCTGTTTTTGTTTTTTTCTGTAGTCATTTACCGGATGCTGATCTGTGGCACTCAAGCTGAAGAGGAGAGTTGAAAGGAGATAAAGAAAGAAAGATGGTCTCAAAAGTGTTTAAAAAAGGAGAAAAAGTAGGATAAATGACTCATTATTATCCTCAGATTTGCTAATTTGTCCAAGATTTACTCATAAACGTCAATTTTGCTGCGTGTTCAGACTGCTTATCTAAAATGAGCTACATTTTTTTAGGGACAACTTAATTGTTTTATGTTCAATCAGTGTGTTAAGTTAACTTATAAGTCTGTGTTGGGACAACATGAAGAAATTGTGTGGAAGCCAGAAGTTAACTTAACGGTTGTTATAAATTTAAGTTGATTGAATATAAAAACATTTAAGTTGTTCCAAACACAACTTAAAAATTCAATGTTGGTTCAACTCATATTAAAGAAGTAGCTTGAACAAGGAGCAAAAGTCATTTGTTGAGTGTATAAAAAAGAAAATGTTGTTCATGTTGTCCCAAACAAATCAATTAAGTTAAAGTAACTTAAGTAGTTTGGACATAAAACAATTAAGTTGTCCCCCCAAAAATTCTCCAGAATTGAGTTGTTTCAGCTCAATTAAACAAGTAGTTTTTTAAGCATGTTTCTGAATGTACAGTAGTAAATATTAAGTTAAGTTAATATTATTAGCCCTGCTGTGAAATTTAAATTCTTTTAAATATATTCCCCTAATAGCTTAATTAAGTCATTTCCAATAACTTAGTATCTATTTTACTAGTTATTTTGGTCATTTTGGCTTAAAGTGCGATTTTAAAGGCTTAACTAAGTTAACTATGCAAGTCTGGTTAATTCAACCCAGGCTTATTCTGAAAACGTATCCCTATATTCATTTCTGGAGAGCACCAAAAATGTCCCAGGAGCTACAAGTGCCATTTGCGCCTGCTGCTCTCGAGTAAATCCATCAGAGGCAGCTGTCGACTGACTGACCAACTGACCGATCCCCCCACCCTCCTCCTTCACTGAACTCAACCAATAGTGTTTTCAGAAGCAATTCAGAAAAAGAAAATCCCCCTGATTTTTACCACGTTTTCAGATTTTACCACATTGTCACCCTGTTATTTACTTATTTATTTTATTTTTTTGGCTTTTGTTTCTGTCTTACCTGCTATCTGGAACTGTTCTTCACCAGACTCAAACCCTGTCATCGTGGTTAACTCCGTTCTGCGTCTCAAGTCCGCCAACGTTACTTGAGGTAATGCAAAACTATTGAGAGTAAACAGGTAGAGAATACGCAAGTCATTTTATTAAGTTCCAAAACTAATTTTTCTTGCTTTTTTTGCTGGATTTTAAAACTCAAAAAACTTAATTTTTTTAATGCTTGAGTTGGCATGCTACAGTAAGTTAACTTATTAATTTGTATCAGGACAACATGAAGAAATTGTGTGGAACCCAGAAGTTAACTTAACGGTTGTTGTAAATTTAAGTTGATTGAATATAAAAACATTTAAGTTGTTCCAAACACAACTTAAAAATTCAATGTTGGTTCAACTCATATTAAAGAAGTAGCTTGAACAAGGAGCAAAAGTCATTTGTTGAGTGTATAAAAAAAGAAAATGTTGTTCATGCTGTCCCAAACACAAATCAATTAAGTTAAAGTAACTATTTTAAGTAGTTTGGAAATAAAACAATTAAGTTGTGCCCTCAAAAATTCTCCAGAATTGTGTTATTTCAGCTCAATTAAAACAAGTAGTTTTTTGAGTATTTTTTTGAATGTACAGTATAGTAGAAGTTAATATTATTAGCCCTGCTGTGAAATTTAAATTCTTTTAAAAATATGTCCCTAATAGCTTAATTAAGTCATTTCCAATAACTTAGACTATCTATTTTACTAGTTATTTTGGTCATTTTGGCTTAAAGTGCAATTTTTAAGGCTTAGGTTAACTATGGAAGTCTGGTTAATTCAACCCAGGCTCATTCTGAAAACGTACCCCTGTATACATTTCTGGAGAGCGCCGAAAATGTCCCAGGAGCTATGTTTTTTGCAGTTTTTGTTTTCACAAATCCACCAGAGGCCACTGTGTACGCTTTTTAAGATCTTAAATTTCACTCACAAGTGCCATTCACCCCTGCTGTTCTCGCAACAGACCACTGTTGACTGACTGACCAACTGATCGATCCCCCCACCCTCCTCCTTCCCAAAACCCAAGCGATAGTGTTTTCAGAAGTAATCCAGAAAAAGAAAATCCTCCTGATTTTTACCACATTTTCAGATCTTACCATGTTATCACTCAATTATTTACTAGTTTATTTTAGTTTTTGGCTTTTGTTTTTATCTTACGCACTTTCTGGAACTGTTCTTCGCCAGACTCGAACCCTGTCATCGCGGTCAACTTGTTCTGCATCTCAAGTCCACTGACCTTTCTTAAGGTAATGCAATACTTTTAAGAGTGAACAAGGAGAGAACTTATTTGTAATTTTGAAAGTGGCTAACACATTTGTTTTTATTTCAAAATAATTATTTCTTGCTTTTTTGCTGGATTTTAAAACTCAATTAACTTAGTTTTAATTACAAAACATAATATTTTAAAATAAATAGATAAATAAACAATGCAATTCATTGAAATTTCGAAATATAAAAACAATGAAGGGACCCTATGAAATTTTTACTTCTTTTATTTCTGTTAAAATAAAATTTAAAATATATGCAATATGAATAATTGTTTAATTATAAAATAACATTTATTAAGATAAAGGATAATAATAATAATATTAATAATAATATTATTATTATTACAGCTTCGATAAATATTTTTGCTGGCACAATAATTGTCTAAGTATAAAATAACCTTTATTGAGATAAAGGATGATAACAACAACAACAGTAATAATAATAATAATAATAATAATAATAATAATAATAATAATAATAATAATAATAATAATGTTATTATTATTATTATTATTATTACTGCTTCGATAAATATTTTTGCTGGTACAATAGCAATACATAAATTTACATCAAACTATTATTTCGACATTTTTTTTGCTAATGTTTATGCTGACATGCTGAATTTGGCGATAATTTTCACAATATCTTTTCACACATAAAATGCTCAAATGCTGGTGATAAAATGCAAACTTTTTCTTTGACATACTTCATTTGGCACGATACAGTGCAGTTTTTCATACATAAAATTATAAAATGCTGGTGAACTGATTCCCAGGGCAGCTCTGGAGATAAAGTGCACGTGTCCATGTCCTCACACTGTGAGATGACAGACAACTTTTGACTGAATATCTATTACATCTCTCGCAATATTCTCTGACAACACTGGCAAAATGAGGTCTATTCACATAAAAATGACACCATATGTAAAAAACACAAACACGATTTTCTCCAATTCACGCTTTTGCAGTTGACACAGAGCTGTGTATGGTTTTGTTTTTAACAACTTGCTTTTCAAAACTATCAAAAGTTTTCGTTTTAAGGCCTCTAAAATATTGTAACCCAAATGAACTGAAAAATGCATCAATTGTTTTCTGTCTTTACTTAAAACTATTGTGTAAAAACTGACCTCTGATCAATATGTACATCTCAAATGAGATCTTAACAACATCTCAGTTCTTTCTCCATCACAATCATGAAAACAGATATATATTTTCTACCTTAAAGACACAACTCTGTAATCTCAAGTCTCTTAAAAAGATCTTAACCACATCCCCAAACAAAAGTCTAACAAGTACTTCACACCACAACACTTGTTTTGCTTTTCTTTCTGATTCCAAAATGCTGTGACAGTAAATCAGCTCCAGCATTTTATTTTTCTATCTATCTGGCTCTAACTCTACAACAATAACCATCTCCAATCCAATTGGTATCCATCATAAGGAACTGTAAAAGAATCATCAAAAAACAACTGCGGTATTCAAATAAACAAAGACCTCACTAAATCTCCCGAGCAATAAAAGAGCAATTCCTCTTCCTCTGGGAAGCGAAGAAAAGAGTTGGACAATAGGAAAGGGAAGGGAAAAAAGACGTCGAATGCCTGAAGAGTGAAGCACCGAAGCTCTCTCCGAAAACTACTTCACAATGGCAGTGATCCATTGCAAATACAGTTTAATATAGAGAGAGAGAGAGGGAGAGAGCACATCCAATGGCTCGTGCGCTGCGTGGGTTGAAACCACATGGCCATTTCTCCATTAATCCTGGAGAGAGAGAAAAAGAGAGAGCAGGAAAATACAGAGTGACTCGCATGTCACCAGTGCGAGGTGGAAAAGCTCTACAAACAGTTCAATACCGCTGCCACTGTCCAAACAGCCCGCTCCACTCATTAATTTTAAAAAGTTGTGCGAATCTGCCTTGAACGGTAAATATTTAACCAGCACTCTGCATCGGCTGGCTCTCGTAAGCTCAACTTTAAACACACACACACACACAGATTTTCACCGAGAGCGGCTGAAAACTAATTACCAGAGGCAGAGCCACTTGTCGGCCGCCACAAGAAACAGAAGGTCAAGAGAGTCAGTTCGGCTCTGACAAACAGTCACGCTACTGAATGATACAAATTAGCCATAGGGCAGCTCTCTTCGCTCTGCCATTACGCGCCAGGAGAGAAGAGAGCGGCGTGATCCATACATCAACGCTTGATCGTTATGATGATGTTCGAAAAGGGAATGTTACGAATGCAAGAGTCGCAAGGCAGGCTTTCTTATAAGAAACTTAATGATGTGTGTGTGTTTTCATTTCTGAGCCCTTTAACCATATACAGTGGAATATTCCAGCGTCTCCTACGAAACTTTGTTTCATTATTGACCTCTGGCCTGAGGAGGATCTGGGAAAGCAGATGCAGAAATGCTGCATATCAAATGTTCTGGCGCAGAGAAAAATAAAGTGGAGCGTCGGCTTGATGGATTTCTGGGTTCATGATTTAGCAGCCGTGCCTCTTGGACTTTAAGTGACAGGAGATATTTTACCTCCTCTCGTGTCGCTGGCGTGAAATGTATCAATCTGATCGGACCGAGAGAGGGAAGGGAGGGACATTTTTTGGGGGGGTAAGGGAGGGAAATGAGAGCCGTTTTTTGCGGATGGAGCGATTGATAGTTCTGAGAGAGAAAAATGCTACTGGGAGAGGTGAGAGTCTCCGGTGATCGCCGCAGACTGATGGATGACCAATGGGGTGTGATTTGCAGGGATGACTTGATAAAGAAGATGAGTGAACATCAGTGAGAGTTTAAAAATGAGCAGTGGAAAAAAAAAAAGTCAAGTCTGAGGGAAAGTCACATTGTGAACTTCACTTTTTGTGAAAGTAGTGGTGATGTTAAACGATGAATTGTGGTGCACATGTTTGAATTTGGCTTTAAGTCTGAATGCTTGGAGACGAACCTGGTTTAAATTCATGTGTAATCATTTTCATTGTCGAAATTTATCAAATTTAAACAGTTCTAATAAAGTTCAGTTTGTAGCAATGTATCTAGGGTTGGGTATTTGGGGTTATTTTGATACCGGTGCTAAATCGGTACTTTTAAAACGGTACTTTTAAAACGGTACCGGTGCCAAAACGGTGCCTGAAACAATACTTTTGAGCCACAAAATTATTATTATTTTATTCTATTTTTATTAATAGAAGAATATAATTTAAGTTTAAAGTAAGCATTAATTCATATTTTATATATTTGAATTACATTAATATATTTCCTTTGATCATTTGTTGGTTAGCATGAATTTAAGATTTGCATTATGAAATTACATTAGCTTACTACTAACCTGTGGAAAGGCTGTCATCAAAATACTGAACTCCTTTTTTCTAGGGTTGGGGCTTGTGACTATGTTTACATGGTTATCAGTAATATAATGATTTGCCTTAATCTGAATAAGACAATAATATGATCAAGGTGTTTATATGAGATGCTTTTTGAATGTTCCTTTCATGATCCCGTCTTACATGTTATAGTACATAGTTCGATTAACGTCATTGCGTCACCACGCTATCCATGTTTCCTCCAGAGTTTCATGTTATTTCAGGTGTTTCATGTTTAATTGTTTCAACTTTAACTGCAGTTTCACTTTCATTCAGGAACATTTCATTCATGTCCCCATGACAAACTGAGGTTTTTGATGCGAGCATTAAGTAAATACTGGTGGAAGAGTGCTCTTTCAATGGAATTTAATACTGCACGTTGAATGGAAAGAAAAAACCTTCGCATTTCGTGACGCAGGTGTCTGTGGTCCTTTAAGGTAATCAAAAATCACTGTTCACATGGTAATCTAGACTTTTAATAAGAGTATTGTCTTAATCATATTAAAATCGGAACATTGGTGTCCATGTACGTACTCATTGAAAGTGCCAGATTATGTCACGAGCTTTCAGAGACAGTGCATTCCTCTGCCTTTAAGTTGACTCCATGAGCCCTCAAATGTGTCATGAAGTTTGACATGTTTCCCCCCCCTTATACGCAACTTTTGTAAAGCATCTGCTTCACGTTGCTGTGTCAGAATCCTTGCTTGTAAAATACGCTTTAGAACGCTTAGTTTGAGCAAATTTGATGAACGCGATTATGAGTGTTGATCTGAAGAGAGTCGATCTCGCTCACCGAATGCGCTGTACTGCGTGGGTTGCGTGCGTCCGTTCTCTAGGCAACAAGAACAAACGCCTGACATCGCTGACTGTGTCCGTATTCCTCAGAGTTGTTTAGAATTAAATGTTTAGAGATGGTGTGACAACGCGTACCTATGTGTGCCTTTGATGCACCCCTTGATTCTTCTTACATCCTTGTTGCAGCATTAGTGGCACCAAAATTAGGCACCAAAATTCATATGCTGATTCAGTCCGGTACATACCGTTTACAAAGGTATCGGTGCTATAATGGTACCGGGTTTCGGAACCCAACCCTAAATGTAACCCCAGTCATGTTTATTTATTTATTTTTTCTACGTAAGCTTCGGAAAGTTATATATGTATATATATATTCCAATGCTTTTATTTTTATTTACATGAGAAATATAGTATGTGTTTGAGGAAGTGGAAATTAAATCTATATTTCAATGCTTAAAGTAAACACAAAGCTTCTCATAGAAATACAATAGTTACATGGAATACAATAGTTACATGGAAATACAATAGTTTTGTGAAACAATGCAAATGTGCAGCAAGAAATGTTATATTTTTGAAAAGGAACGTAAAGGGTTTTTAGTGAATGCAATTTAATGAATTCACATTTCTTGTGTTACTGAATTACCTGTGCTAAAGAATGCAAACGCAAAATGTCTTTGGGAAATGCAAAGAATGCCAATGTCGGAATAGGTAACACAAAGTTGCTTAAAGAAACTAAACAGTTTTCCAAGTGATTGCAAATTTTTTCTATCAAATGAAGAAAAATACAAAGGACAAAATGTTACTTATGAATACATGCCAACATATTGTTGGTGAATGCAGCACAATACTTCAATATATCATTCAAAGTTTGTTGTGGTAATGCAACGATCCACAAGAGAACGTTTAAAAAAAAAAAAAAAAAAATAAAAAAAAAAAAAAAAAAAATATATATATATATATATATATATATATATATATATATATATATATATATATATATATATATATATATATATTTATATATATCAATGCATCATTGTATATGCAGCATCCACTTGGACGATGTGACGGCAGCCACAGGACAATGGCGCCAGTGCGCTCACCACACACCAACTATTGGTGGAATGGATAGGCAGTGATAGAGCCAATTCAGTGGATTGGGATGATTGGGAAGCCATGGTGGTAAGGACCAATGGAGGGAATTCAGTCAGGACACCAGGGTTACACTCCTACTCTTTACGAGAAGTGCCATGGAACTGTTAATGAGCACAGAGAGTGAGGACCTCGGTTTAACGTCTCATCTGAAAGACGGTTATTTCTGCTTAATTTTTGAGAGTGAAAACCACCAGTTCAGCACAGTAGAGCCTTTTTTGGCTCATATTTTCTCTTTCTATTGAAAACCAAAACAGAATTTTTAATGGCCAAAAATTCAGCGCATCCTTAGTAGTTATATAGATAATAAATGAAGGCAGATGCAATCAAGATAATGAAAAATTTTAGCTAGAAAATGTCAAATTTCTCAAGGACATGCAACTTTTTGTTAGAAAAAACTAAGCTCAATCTCACAAGAAACCTTACTATTTTACATATTGTCAGAAAAGCGGCTAATTCATATCATTTCAAATGATGTCATCCATATGAAAAGTACAAATTTTAAAAGGAGTCAAACCGCACCCCTTACTGGGTGATGAGGAGTTGTACTAAAATGTACATATATATATATATAAAAATACAAATTAGCCACTAACTTGAAGTTACAAATTGCCATGAGATTGCGTTAAACAGACATTCAACCCAGGCACTTTCTGATTACGTACCCCTTTATACATTTCTGGATAGCTCCAAATATGTCTCAGGAGCTATGTTTGTTTTTTTTTTGCAGTTTTTGTTTTCGCGAAACCACCAGAGGCTGCTGTGTATGTTTTATCAGATCTCAAACTTCTCCAGTGAGTGCCATTCGCGCCTGCGTAAATCCATCAGAGGCCGCTGTCGATTGACTGACTGACCGATGCCCCCACCCACCCCCTTTCCTAAACCCAACTAATAGTGTTTTCAAAAGCAATCCAGAAAAAGAAAAGCCCTCATGGCAGCCTGATTTTTACCACATTTGCAGATTTTACCACATTCTCACCCTGTTATTTACTTGTTTGTTTTATTTTTTGGCTTCTGTTTTTGTCTTACCTGCTTTCTGGAACCATTCTTCGCTGGACTCAAACCATGTCGTAACAGTCAACTCTGCACTGCGTCTCAACTCCTCCAACCTACATGGCAAGCCACTGGACAAACTGGTAACAGCAGAAAAGCTGTCCACACGGAGGTAAGTGGTCAGCTGGTAGTGTAAAAAGGAATGCTGCACTGCAGTTTGGTTTTAAAGATGAAATGCAGCCATACGTTCCTCTGGCCTCATAATTTGCGATCTCCAGAAATGTATATAGGGCTACGTTTTCAGAATGAGCTTATGTTGCATATTGCTAACAAACCCAACACCAATATTTCTTGCTTTGCTGGTGAACATACATTTCTTGTGGGAATTAAATCCTTTTGCAAATGTTTTGCTGTTCATCATAAAGTTTCTCAGTGAAAAGCAATC
Organism: Danio aesculapii; assembly: GCF_903798145.1. Taxonomy (NCBI): domain Eukaryota; kingdom Metazoa; phylum Chordata; class Actinopteri; order Cypriniformes; family Danionidae; genus Danio; species Danio aesculapii. The sequence goes on along the minus strand of NC_079446.1, from coordinate 44,224,807 downwards.
ATTTATGCAAGAAACTGCCAATGTTTTACTAGCATCCATGAGAAAGCAATACTTTTGTCACTACAGTCAGTGTTACTGTTACTCTGGTGTAAACCTTTCATTCCTTTACAATAACCTGATGGCTAACATCAGGTCAACATATTTCTGCTGTAATATATCATATAAGGTATATGGCAGAAACTTTTGCTTTTCCAACAGAAAACTGCAAATACGTTCCAAGTAAACGTACAAAACCTCAACATGTGATTCTGAGCAGTTTCTTTTGTCAGCACGTCTTCACAGTTTGGCTAATGTCTGACCCGGTGCTCACAGTCATGAAGTAATGGCCTGATCATATAGGCCACCTGGTGTTCATTTGGACTATAGGAAATATCCCACACGCATGAATAGCAGCGTGGAGCACTCCCACAGCCAGCTGCACACCACTATTTGATGGAGAAAGCGTGTTTCTGGTTAGCCCGACCGCTGCGGTCGCTCACACTAGTGAAATCCCCAAAATCCCAAAGTCAGATCCTCACCATTAACCAAATTCAATTTGTCATTTGAGTAATTATCCATGATGGTTAAGAGCCCGCCGATCGTTCCCGATGAAGAGGGAAAACAGAGGACGAAAGGCAGAAAGGCAAAGAAGGAACGTGAGGAAAATAAAGGAGGAAGACAGATCAGAAATTGTTCCTCAGCTGGTTGCTGTGAAGTGAGAACACACACACATATATAAACACACATACAAATGCTGGTTTTGGTGGCTTATGAAGACTCTCCATAGGTATGAAGTATTTTATATAGCCCGATCTCACAAGGAATCATGACTAATTCAAAGACTGTCAGAAAAGTAACCAATTCATATAAACTTATATGATTTAATTTGTATAAAAATGTACGTTTTTTAAAATAAGGCATTCCCTAAACACAACCCATAAACCTATCCCTCATTGGAAAAGCCATTAAATAAAAAAAATTACAAATTGCTGTGAGATTGTGTTGATGTTTTAAAAACAATTGTTATATGCCCTTACTCCAATAGTTAAGTATGATTTTTAAGAATTTTTTGACTTACAAGGACACAAGGCATGTCCTTGTAAACTATCCCAACATTGTAATACCTACATACCAATGCCATTATACAAATATGTGTCCTCGCAAACCACCAAAACAAGTGCACCTCTCACCTCCAACATTTAGTTTTGCTGGATTAAGAGGACTCTGCATGGACCTAATGTATTTTATACAACCTGATCTCACAATGAAACATGACTATCTAACAATAAGTTGGCAAATAGCTATACATTTATACGATTTCATTCATATGTAAACGAATATGATTTTAAAAAGGAGGTGTGCCAGCAATCCCTAATTCTACCCCTCGTTGGAAAATGAGCGCATTGGACAAAAATGTACAAATGAGATTTAAAATTAAAACAAGTTATCCACTAAATCAAACAGTTAGCTGTGATAGCTGTTAGTTAGTACGGATAGCTGTGAGATTGTGTTGATTGTATACTATAAAACAATTATATAGCCTTACCCTACCCCTAAAAACACCACAAATATGTGATACATTCTGTCAGAAAAGTGGCCACGATTTCATTCGTATGAAAACATGACTTTTAAAAAGAGGCGTGCCCCCAAAGCCCACCCTTAAACATATCCCTTACTGAAAGATGAGAAAATCATACTAAAAGTTCAAAACTGCCGTGAGATAGCTTTGATTTTATACTATAAAAAAATAATTATATTGCTTTACCCTACCCTAAAAAAAGATTTGAATTACAATACCAATAATAAATCAAAAAGTACAAACAAACACAGTACACACAAACACAAAGGACTTATATTTTATACAGCTCAGTCTCACAAGGAAACCTAATAATTTTGCATGCAATTGATTTTATACTACAAAAACAATTATATGGCCTTAACCTACCCCTAAAAAACACCCCATAACTGTAACACCCATATCATTATACAAATATGTGTCTTCGCAAACCACCAAACAAGTACACACATACACTTGTTAGGTTTGGTGGTTTATAGGAACTTTCCATAATGTAATTTATACAGCCCAATCTCAGAAAGAAACACAACTATTTCACAAAAAAGTGACAAATTTATATTAATTTATATAATTGCATTCATATGAAAATGAATAATTTTTAGAAGGAGGCATGCCCCTAAACCCAACCTATAAAACATACCCCTTACTAAAAGATGACCAAATTGTTCTGAAAAAGTTCTGAATTGCTATGAGATTGCTTTGATTTTCCTTTCCAGCAGCATTGTCCCTTTATTAATCTGGGGTCGCCACAGCGGAATGAACCGCCAACTTATCCAGCATATGTTTTACACAGCGGATGCCTTTCCAGCTGCAACGCAGTACTGAGAAACACCCCTACACTCTCATATTCAGACACATACACTACGGCCAATTTAGTTTATTCAAGTCACCTTTAGCACATGTCTTTAGACTGTGGGCGAAACCGGAGCACCAGGAGGAAACCCACGCCAACACGGGGAGAACATGCAAACTCAACACAGAAACACCAACTAACCCAGCAATGACCTTCTTGCTGTGAGGCGAAAGTGCTAACCACTGAGCCACCGTGCCTCCTTATATATATATATATATATATATATAAACTGCTTTCATTCTAGCCAAAATAAAACAAATAAGACTTTCTCCCGAAGAAAAAATATTATCAGGGGGGCTAAAAATTCTGACTTCAACTGTATAAATAGCTGGCTATCTATCTATCTATCTATCTATCTATCTATCTATCTATCTATCTATCTATCTATCTATCTATATATATATATATATATATATATATATATATATATATATATATATATATATATATCACAAGGAAACGTAACTATTTTACATGCAAATTGATTTTTAAATATTATTATTATTTTTCAATATTATAATTGTAATACCTCGATTATACACATATTACTATACAAATGTCTTTGTAAACCCCCAAAACAAGTACACACACAAACTTGTTAGATTTGGAGGTTTATGAGGACTCTCCATAGACCAAATGTATTTTATACAGCCCAATCTCACCAGAAAACGTGACTTTTTTACATACTGTCATAAAATAGCCAATTTGCAACAATATGCAAAAAAAAGCAGAACTACAGCACAAATGTAATTGCTAGTTTACAGTGCACGTGTAAATTTTACAGTATTACTGGCAACCAAAATTGCCAATAATACTGTACATTTTATAGCATTTTTTTAAAGTGTAGGTCATATCATCATACAAATGTGTCCTCATAAACCACCAAAACAAGTACACACACAAACACACACACACACACAAGCTGAGTGTTTGTGCCAGTATGGACGGCTGTGCGAAGCTGTCCTGGGACTGGTGGGAGAGAGAAAGGCTCGCTAGTTCTTGGCAGAGTGGCTGAACATCTGCATTTGGGCGTCGCAAGGGGAAAACCACGTTCTTCAGAGAACCGGCCTCTCGAGCTCTGTGTAGAATACATTTGGAGGTCAGCGTGTGCAGAGCAGGAATTATCAAAGAGAAAAAAGTCAAATGAAAGAAAAGCAAAAGTGTCCAAACATGGCGGACGGACTGGCGAGTCACGACCCCCGACACTCGCGCGACACATTACAAAACGGCGGTAAATGTCAGCGGATATTTGCACAGCGCCCCAGAATTCTCCATACGTTGTTTACATGCAGTTGAAGTCAGAATTATTAGCCCTCCTGAATTATTAGCCCCCCTGTATATTTTTTTTCCCTGATTTCTGTTCATTTCTGTTCTGTTCAGATTTTTAAACACATTTCTAAACATACACTGTTAAAGAAATCCTGTTGAATCTACAGTAACTTACTGTAAATCAATTACAGTAAAAATACTGTTTTTACATTATATATGGCTGCATTTATGATTTATTTTTATTAATTAACTTTTATTAATTTCGCAATCTCATTTGTACAATTTAGTACAGTGTGCTCATTTTCCAGTGAAGGATAGAATTAGGGGTTGTGTTTAGGGGCACGCCTCCTTCTAAAAAATTATATTCAATTTCATATGAATGAAATCATATAAATGTATAGGAATTTGCCACTTTACTGTTAAATCGTCATGTTTCATTGAGAGATCGGGCTGTATAAAATACATTACGTCTATGGTAAGTCCTCATAAGCCACAAAAACTAATGTATGTTTGTGTGTGTGTGTGTGTGTGTGTGTGTGTGTGTGTGTGTGTGTGTGTGTGTGTGTGTGCGTGTACTTTTTCGGTGGTTTGTTAGGACACACATCTGTTCAATGATATAGGTATCGAAATGTATTAGGGTAGGGTAAAGCCATATATATTTTTTATATATACAGTATAAAATCAAAGCTATCTCACGGCAATTCTGAACTTTTAACATGATTTGCTCATTTGTCATTAAGGGGTATGTTTAGGGGTAGAGTTTGGTGGCATGTCTCCTAAAAATTATATTTAATTTCATATGAATGAAATTGTATAAATGTATAGGAATTTACCACTTTACTGTTAAATAGTCATGTTTCCTTGAGAGATCGGGCTGTATAAAATCCATTATGTCTATGGTAAGTCCTCATAAACCACAAAAACTAATGTATGTTTGTGTGTGTGTACTTTTTTGGTGGTTTATGAGGACACACATCTGTACATTGATATAGGTATTGCGATTGATTAGGGTAAGGTAAAACCATATATATTATTTTTATACAGTTGAAGTCAGAATTATTAGCCCCCCTTAATTATTAGCCCCTCAGTTTATTTTTTTTCCCCAATTTCTGTTTAACAGAGAGAAGATTTTTTTCAACACATTTCTAAACATAATAGTTTTAAATACTCATTATTAATAACTGATTTATTTTATCTTTTTAATGATGACAGTAAATAATATTTGACTAGATATTTTTCAAGACACTTCTATACAGCTTAAAGTGACATTTAAAGGCTTAACTAGGTTAATTAGGTTAACTAGGCAGGTTAGGGTAATTAGGCAAGTTATTGTATATTGATGGTTTGTTCTGTAGACTATCGAAAAAATATATAGCTTAAAGAGGCTAATAATTTTGACCTTAAAATAGTTTTAAAAAATATTTAAAACTGCTTTTATTCTAGCTGAAATAAAACAAATAAGACTTTCTCCAGAAGAAAAAAATATTATCAGACATACTGTGAAAATTCCCTTGCTCTGTTAAACATCATTTGGGAAATATTTAAAACAACTTCCATTGTATATAGTATAAAATCAAAGCTATCTCATGGCAATTCTGAACTTTTAATGCTATTTGCTCATCTATCAGTAAGGGGTATGTTTAGGGGTGAGGTTTGGTGGCATGTCTTCTTCTAAAAATCATTAGTTTACATATGAATTCTATCATATGAAGTTGGCACTTTTCTGTAAAATAGTTATTTTCCTTGTGAGATCAGGCTGTATAAAATACATTGTCTATGGAGAGTCCTCATAAACCACCAAAACTAACAAGCGTGTGTGTGTGTGTGTGTGTGTGTGTGTACTCGTTTTAGTGGTTTACGAAGACACAAATTTGTATAATGATATGGGTATTACAATTTTGTGGTGTTTTTTAGGGCTGGGTTAAGGCCATATAATTGTTTTTTATAGTATAAAATCATATCAAATCTTATAAAATTAGCATGTAAAATAGTTGCGTTTCCTTGTGAGACTAGGCTGTATAATATACATCATGTTTATTCAGGGTATATGCGGTAAATCTAAAGGTAATTTCAATACCAATTTAAGACTTTTAAAAAGACCTTCTCAAAATATTTTAAGACCTCATCGCCACTTTAACCTAATAAACAGTTGTTAATAAACAGTTGTAGTTAAATAAATCAATGGAGCACAACCATGCAACAGAACACAGATAAGCTCGGAAGAAACAAAGCTTGAAAGAATAAAATCTGCAGTTGTTTTCAGTGACAGGCTACAGCCACTGCTTAAACTCGTCTTTCTCCAGGAATACGCAAACTTACATTTTCCATTTTGCTGTCTGTTTAGCTCTATGGTTTCGCTACATGTGGAGAGCGTCACATCACCTTCCTGCGTTTGTCGCAAATTACATGACATCACCCGGATAGAGGAGCTTGGTCAGACACACCCCGGCCTGAACCAATCATGTGGATCGAGCACGCCATTGTTAATATTAGGAGGAAAATAAATATATTGATGCTTTTTTGGAGTTAAACACTTTGGACAAATCTTGAACAAAATTTAGGACCTTGTAAAAACGTGATTACGACATTTTAATACCTTTTAAGGGCCTTCATTTTCTCATGATTGATTTATCAACTTTTAATACTTTTTAACAACCCGCGGGCACCCTGTTATTGGAAAGTCTTCATCATGTTTGGTACACTGTAAAATGTTTGACTTTAAATTCACAGTAAATTACTGGCTAATAATTGCATTACTTTTACAGTAAAATGAATTCACAGCAAATTACCATGAGGTAGTTCATAGTATTTTACTGTGATTTTGTTACATTAAATTACTGTGAAATTACAGCCATATGGTGTAAGTTCACAGTGGATAGTAAAGTCCATTACTGCGATTTATTATCTTGTAGAATAACTATATTTTACTGTGAAGCAGGCTTTCCTCAGCTATTCATTCTGACATTTACCCTGACTTTGAAATCATTGTGGCTGTTTAACAGTGTTTGGGTTTTATGCATCAATTACTTTTGTTCCATTTTATTACGTTTTTGGCTAAGCACAAAGATATGTTCATTAAAAATTATTTCATATTTCCATATTAACCTTATAAAACTAAAATTTACTATGACATTCATGTCGTTTCAAAACAGGATGATATTCTTTCAAGCTATTTTTAAAGATGTAAGCAAATTGTTTTTGTGGCTGCAACAGTATTGTTATTTCTAAATATCTAAAAAGTTCCAATACTAGCATAAAAGTTCATTTGTATTAATGTCTATGTTGAATGAAACAAAAAGAGTTTCAATTCCAATTACTAACATTGAAACTCCAGCCTCCGCCGCTGAGACTGCAGCTCTGCACTCCGTTTGGCCAGCGGAGAAATTAAAATGGTCGTTCCCAACTGAGCCTGGTTTCTCTCAAGGTTTTTTTTCTTCACTTTCGCCAATTAGTGAAGTTTTTTTTCCCTCTCCGCTGTCGCCACTGGCTTGCATGGTTCGGGATCTGTAGAGCTGCGCATCGTTGGATTTGCCCTTTAATATTTGGACTCTCAGTAGTGATTATTAAACCACACTGAACTGAGCTCAACTGAACTGAACTTAAACACTACAAACTGAACTACACTGTTCCTATTTACTATGACCATTTATGTAAAGCTGCTTTGACACAATCTACATTGTAAAAGCGCTATACAAATAAAGGTGAATTGAATTGAAACTAACAAGCAAAAGATATAGCCCTTTTTACAGTAATTGGCTTTAATCATGCTACCTGCCTTAGTTTCACAATAAAATAATGAATACAATGCACGACTGTGAAATTTCACAGTTAAATCCTGTAAAGTGATACTAATGTAATTTACTGTGAAAAATTACAGTAACATGTTGTGAAAATCTAGACTTTTTTATGAGGACATACATTTGTATAAGGATATAGGTATTGCAATTTCTTAGGGTAAGTCTCAAACTGTTTTTATAGTATAAAATCAAAGGAATCTCATGGCAATACAGTTTATATTACAGTTAAATACTGTTTAATTTATAAAAAGTGTTAACTGTGTAACAGAGTTAATGACAAATTTCTAATAACTGATTTCTTTTATCTTTGCTATGATGACAGTGCATAATATTTTACTACATCTTTTTCAGTATTCAGCTTAAAAGGACAGTAGACAATCGAAAAAAAAATATTGCTTAAGGTGGCTAATAATAGTAATAATAATAATAATATTGACCTTAAAACGGTTTTAAAAAAATAACTGATTTTATTCTAGCCGAAATAAAACAATTATAACTTTCTCCAGAAAAAAAATGTATAAAAACTATAGGAAATACTGTGAACAATTCCTGAATCTGTTAAACATCATTTGGGAAATACTTAAAAAAAGAAAGGAAGAAAAAAAAATTCACAGGAGGGCGAATAATTTTGACTTCTTTAATCTGCTCAGTATCACCATTTGAAAGAGCGTTTAAACATGAAATGCGCTCTGGTTGCGTGGTCAAAACGTGGCCATGTGTTGTCTAAATTAGCTCTAACTTTCTTAATCATCACTTTTGTCTGGTGCGCAGATAATCGGATGTCTGCCGTCTTCTTGGTTAATTACCAATGATTAAATATCTGGCTGACGCTTGGAGACTGAGGTGTATCTCGCACTCGCTGTCAATCAAACACAACACATGCACACACACAACCTCTTCACTGCATCACAGAGGAGACGGAAGCTTTTTTTTTCAGAGCAAACAAGGCCATGGTTTATACACCAGACACAAGCTGTCATGAAAACAGTACGGGGTGACGGTGGGTTTATAATTCATTTGTTATTGATAGCAGGGAATGTTTTTACCAAATCCTGAACTTCATAATGTTAGTCCGACAACTTTTAATGTTCCTGCTGATTTCAAATAGATGAGGACTGAGTTTTGTACATATTCATGTGAGAAGCTTGCTTCCTCATTCCTACAATGCTGGATTATTTCAACCCAATTATGGGTGTAAAAGACCCAACTGCTGGGTTAAAATTTAAATTAAATATAAACACATTTAACCCAATGTTTGGGTCAGTCCATTTTTTTTACCTAATTTGGGTTTAAATAGCCTGACATTTCTTAGAGTGTTAGTCGGACTTGGTGAAAGTTTGGAGGGAACATTTTATAATAAAATAAAACATCTGCATGATATTCCAGTAAAATAAATTAAAATTACATTTGTTTAATATTTGTTAAAAAAAAAAAAAAGACA